>NC_056746.1:914861257-914978757 GCF_019279795.1 Protopterus annectens | reverse complement strand
TTACGCATCGCTTGCCAGGCCTGACGCACAACCTTCAACGAAGGTACGCCCATTCACGCATGTCTCCATGCAGAAGACGCTCTAGCTGAGAATCGAACCGGACATATATATATATATATATATATATATATATATATATATATTTATATTTATATATATATATATATATATATATATATATATATATATATATATATATATATATATATATATATATTTTTTTTTTTGTGAGCCTGGTTCAGTAGCACTGTTAACACACAGGGCCCAGAACATGTAGAACTGCCTGAAGACATTTTTTATGCAGATTACAACAATGGCAATTGAGGAGTAGAGCATGCCTGATGAAAAACTGCTCATATTAAAAAAGACTAAATTAAAAATAAAATAAAAACAGCATTTATGTTTGTTGGAGGCAACAAATGAACACTAAGTGCACATTCTTACTGAGGCAACATCTGGAGACAATAAGTACATTTCTAATATTAGGGAAGTGAGGGGCAACACTATCCAATGAGGCCGAAGTGCAAAACAGAAATTTCTGACATCCCTGGCTAGAGAGCTCTGATACCTGCAAGCATACATGACTGTCCGTTTGTTAGGAAACAAGCAGATATCAACAAATGAAATCTGCAATCATTTGGCTGGAATTTTCAGTGCGTGCGCGTGTTAGCACCTTAGAACTGTTGCTCCGATAACGGTACCGAAGCTTCATATATCATGTGAAATGCTGCAAACACTTGTAGACAGATCTGAGGAACTCATTCACAGAAAGCTGTCCCAGGAAACAATTTCCCATTAGTAGAGAATGTCTTATATGTTGAAACTCCTGATATAAATACATAAGTAAATACATTAATCACTGTTTCTGTACTTTTCACACTATGTGGACATTTTACAGCTTTGTTATAAAATTTGCTGTCTCCTCAATGCAAAGTGAGTTTTTATTCTGCAGCACAGCTGATAATGAGGATTTTACATGCAAACACACATATACCTACTACACACACACACACACACACACACACACACACACACACACACACACACACACACACACACACACACGTGCAAGCACCTAAACAGCTACATACACCCTGCAAAGCTTTAGAAATGAAGACATGGCAGTTTTTTTTTTTTACAATTTTGAGGACAGAAATAAAAAACACTAATATTTAAATGGAAAGAGGCAAATCACTCCTCTGACTGTGTCTTTCATACACTAGATAAAACATGCGATTCTCTATCAGTACCTTGCTCAACAATCTTGACCCTAACTAATAATTAGTCATACTTTTAACAATGTCATAACTTTTAAGCTTACAAAATATGTTGCCACCCACCAGTACATAGATGTAGCATGTAACAACCTGCTGAATAGATAAGTAACCTGACCCCATGGAACACGCCGGGCAGGTGTTCTGACACCCCCCCCCCATCCTGTAGGTATGGTTTCTGTTTTCTTTATATTGCTCTAAGTGAAGCATGACCACAGGCTACAGTTAAGAAATGTTTTGGCTTAAAACCATCAACAAACAGTTCCATAGTTCTCCGTGTCGTTTTTATAAATTGTTTCCAAGATATTTGGGTGTGTGCCACTAATCATTTGGGCAATAATTTTAAGCTATTTTCCACATCATAACACATGACAAATTTGTTGCTTTAAAGAAATAGAAAGGTAGAGCCAATAATGCAAGCAGTGTCATCAAAATATTGATTTTTTTTTTTGTTTACATTTAATACCTAAAACAAGCAGTGCCACTTTGGAGTATTCATTGACACTGATGTCTGATTCTTACAATTAACTCCCAGTTTTAGGAGACAGCAAGAGAACCTGACAGCACCGTGTGATCTGTCATGATAAGACGTGCAGCATGCAGACAGGGAAACACAACATCTTTAAACTGTTAAAATGTCTGCATTTCTGTATATGGAATGTGAGATACTGAGCTACACTGCTCTGACCAAAGGAAAATTCTGTATGGCTGAATGGTAATAAGTCCTGTTTATGCTCTGTGGATTCTGGTAACAAGTGACCTGAGTCCACAGCAGTAGTAACCTAAATCAGCTTCTGAAGATGTGCTGGACACCATGAGGCCCTCCTTTGTATGGAGCAGTGGCTTGGTGGGGCAGTCAGTGGGTTCTGCCAGCTGTGCTGTTTGTCTTGGCCCATAGAATATGCATATATATATATATATATATACACATATACATATACATATTCATATACAGGATTATCTTGAAAAGATCAAAATACCACAGCATCGAAAAAGCTACATTTTTGTTTTACATGCTGTGTTTAAATGGAGAAGCTGTTCTTATGACTGCATCACAATCTCCATTCAGAACATTGCATGGGCAATAGCTGCTTCAATGTTATACGTTTCAGCATTGTAATCTTTGGCTGATGTGGGCTTCCTATCTTCTCATCTCAATTATTTGAATTTCAGTTTTGCGCTCCTTTGTTCTTTTGAAGCTAATCCCATATACATATACATATACATATGCATATACATACACATACACATGTACGTCCTCCTCAGAACACTCCAGTAAAAGACAAATAAAAGTAAAACCATGATAAGATGAAGATGATGCCATATCTGGTGCAAATTAACAGTTCTTGAGGGACCCCTGATTGCATGGCCACACACAGTAGAACAATTTATAAGGAGATCACTAAAACCCAGTATTTCCAAGGCTGAACAGTTAATACAGCAGGAGCGGCAGAGCGGCAGAGTAAATATCACATGTACTGGTGATGTAAGCAGTTGCTGGGAATGCAAGCATTCCTTGATTTGTTAAAAAATAGTTTTATGTGTGTCCACCCTTGTCTGAATTAGATATAACTAATACTGCTGAATGAATCTTTCATGTGTTATCACAACTACAGCCAGAGGTATACAGAAAAGCAGAATATGTTAAAATAGCTCTCTACTGTACCCTCCCTAGGCAGTTTAAAGACACAGACATGTGTGCGCGTGCACACACACACAGATAAACACACACACACACACACACACACACACACACACACACACACACACACACACACACACACACACACACACACACACACACACACACACACACACACACACACACACACACACACACACACACACACACACATATATACACACTGCAAATTGCCTGTTGGTATACCTGTATGGGGATAGCAGTCACTTTGCATACTACAAAGCAATTGATTGCATGGATGGTAGTGATCAGTGCACACATTGCAAAACAGTGAAATAAATGCATGGGTGGTAGCAGTCAGTGTACACACTGCGAAATAGTGAAATAAATGCATGGGTGGTAGCAGTCAGTGCACACACTGCAAAATAGTGAAATAAATGCATGGGTGGTAGTGGTCAGTGTACACACTGCAGAGTAGTGAAATGACTGAAATAATTACAGCAGTCAGTGTGCACACTGTGCAACAGTGAAGTGACTGCACGGGTGGCAGGTTATTCTTGCCACTGCATAGCAGCAACATGATGGCAACGGACACTGCAAAGCAGCAGTCAGTGTACATTTAGCATTGAATTGATTTTGTTGGTGTAAGCTGTAAGCATGGAACACTACAAAGGAGAAATGTCACTGGATGGGTGATAACGGTCAGTGTACATACTGCATACTGATTAAGTGACTGCACATGCTAGTACTGTACACACTGTAAAGCAGTTATTTTTAATTTATTTAATGTATTTATTTATCCTTTGTTGACTGGGTTTATCACATTTGGCTAGTGGCCTTTTTGCAGGGGGACACCTCTGGTGCTATTTATGCTATTATGGGAAATTTGGCCAGGGCATCTGGGAACTTCTCCTACCCTAGATCAGTACTCATGCTGTTGACATATGCAAGTATGTATGCACGTCTTTTTCCTAGCATGGAGGTGGCTGGGAGGATGGTGCGTTTGATGGAAAATAAACCAAAGGGAGGGGAGGTGAATGCCAGCACAAAAAAAAAGATAATGTTGCAGATGCTGAGGATTTGGACGAAGCATTTTAGCAAAAGCTGTTTGATCGAACTGAGGAGACAGTCGGAAAGGAAAATATAGTTACAACCCTCCAACTAGGAGGGTTGTGGCATAATTTACTGCAGGAATTAATTGACCAAAGTGAATCAAAGAATGAGGTATCGTGGGGGGATATTATGGAAATATAAATGAGGAGGATGTAGACATGACACAGGAAGAAGGCAGTGGAAAAACAAAGAAAACGTGCAGAGAGAGTAGCAGCTACAAAAGACAGAACTATAGAGAGATAAAAAGAAGACAATATAAAAAGAAAAGTCCTAGTAAGAATACAAAGTAAAAGGGATCAGAAGTAAAACAGATACGAGATATGGGACAATGTAATTTTACCTTTGGGCATAAAAGCATAAGAGGTAAGAGCATTTATTTTGATTAATAAAGAGACATTTTGTGACATTTTTTGAGACTGCATGAAAAAAGACAAAATACTAATCCTCAGAATGAATATGTAGTAAAAGCAACTTTTTGGGAAACTAATAAGAAAATCCATATTCATTTTCAAACTGAGGTGGAAAGAGAGACTTTAAAAGAACATTTAAAAAACATATGTAAAGAAATTTCAAAAAAAGGTGTTGAGGAACACAATAAGAGCCGGCAAAATCAATGAAAAACGTTTAATAATTTGATAGTTATTGTCATCGCCTTTGTTGTTGGCCCCATTGTTGTTGTGATTGTTAATTCTTTCACTACGCCTAAGCCCATTGTCCCCGTTGGTATTAACATTATTGTAAGAATGATCTTGCCCCTGATTTTGAATTCCATCGAGCTCGTAGTTGTTATAAGTGGCCCGCTTGTCAGGGCTACTACTAAATGAAAGCAATGGTGGCTTAGGATAAGCTGCATTGTTGGCTATGACATTGATTCTCTGTTTTTTAGGGAATTAATTCAACTTTTCGACAGGCAAGGTTTTGAATTTCTCCAATCCCTTATTAACTTCTACAATCAAGAAATAAATTCTCTGAAAGCAGATTTGGAGATTCTTGAACATGTCATAGTTACACATAGCGACTTTCCTAGTTATAAATATGACTATTGTAGAATCTATACAAGCATCGAGGCTACCATGAATAAAATGCTTATCACAAAAAAGAGGAAAATCGCTAGGGATTTATATGACTATGCCAACAATGCAGCTTATCCTAAGCCACCATTGCTTTCATTTAGTAGTAGCCCTGACAAGCGGGCCACTTATAACAACTACGAGCTCGATGGAATTCAAAATCAGGGGCAAGATCATTCTTACAATAATGTTAATACCAATGGGGACAATATGCTTAGGCGTAGTGAAAGAATTAACAATCTTAACAACAATGGGGCCAACAACAAAGGCGATGACAATAACTATCAAATTATTAAACGTTTTTCGTTGATTTTGCCGGCTCTTATTGTGTTCCTCAACGCCTTTTTTGAAGTTTGTTTTGTGTTTTTTGGTTTTTATTCTTGGATTTGTAACGTATGGCGAATGGAACCGGAGCAGCATCGCAAATTCTTTTTACCCAGAACGACAACATTGACGGATCCCAAGATGACGCTACCGGAAATCTTACAGCATTAGTTCAATTACTCCTCGGCCGAGTTGAGATGTTAACTCAAAGAGTTGAGGCATTAGGATCTAACCCAACCGACGCGGCGAGGGGAAGATTGGACGGAGCGAGTAGCAGCAACATGAGCAATGTTGGACCTGTAAATGTAACACCAAACAACCGCAATAGACTGACAACAAACATACAAGACGGTAATCATGAACCAGCAGCACCGCCTTTACATAATTCTTTCTTAAACCAAGCAAGTGTTTTGCCATCTATGGGCACTTTTCTTAATATTAATTATTGTTTTAACACTATCAATAGTAATGATGCTCCTATTGTGACTGCTGAACAACCAAGGGAGAACTCTCTTTCTGACAAAATTAACGTGTTTGACACTAAACTTTATAGATGCAGAAAACTCCAGTTGGAGGTTTCGTACCTTCAGGAATGCATAAGTAAAAAAATTGTACCGAAGGGCTTGCGCCAATGGCATTACCCATCTGGTTTAGTCAATGATTCTCTGTTTTTTAGGGAATTAATTCAACTTTTCGACAGGCAAGGTTTTGAATTTCTCCAATCCTTTATTAACTTCTACAATCAAGAAATAAATTCTCTGAAAGCAGATTTGGAGATTCTTGAACATGTCATAGTTACACATAGCGACTTTCCTAGTTATAAATATGACTATTGTAGAATCTATACAAGCATCGAGGCTACCATGAATAAAATGCTTATCATGAAAAAGAGGAAAATCGCTAGGGATTTATATGACTATGCCAACAATGCAGCTTATCCTAAACCACCATTGCTTTCATTTAGTAGTAGCCCTGACAAGCGGGCCACTTATAACAACTACGAGCTCGATGGAATTCAAAATCAGGGGCAAGATCATTCTTACAATAATGTTAATACCAACAGGGACAATGGGCTTAGGCGTAGTGAAAGAACTAACAATCGCAACAACAATGGGGCCAACAACAAAGGCGATGACAATAACTATCAAATTATTAAACGTTTTTCGTTGATTTTGCCGGCTCTTATTGTGTTCCTCAATGCCTTTTTTGAAGTTTGTTTTGTGTTTTTTGTTTTTTATTCTTGGATATGTAAAGAAATAATAGACATTTCAAAGGTTTATGATAAAGGGGTTTATGGAATGGGGCATAAGATAGCAATGTCATTTTAAAATGGAAATAGAAAAAATGTTACATATTCCGAGTACTGTAAATGCTGATGGTAACAGGGGTGTTGTAAAATACTGGGGACAACCAAAGACATGTCTTTTTCTGTGGAAAAGAAAGACAGTTAGTCACTAATGAAATGTTATATATGAGGAAAACAGGACATGAAGCAAAGGAATGTAAACTTGAATGTTATAAATGTAAAAAATGGGATATTTATGTATGGATTGTAAAGAAAAAGAGAATGAATTAAGTGCTGTGAATCAGAGCAAGGTTAAAAAACAAAATAAGACTGAAGATAAGATAGAAATAGATGAAACTTTAAAAGAAAATAGGGAAATACTGAAAAAATAATGAAGGAGAGGAATTAGAAATAGAATCAGAAGTTAGTGATGAAGAAGATATAAGTTGGAAGAGGGTAAAAGGTAAAAGAAGTCTATTGCTAGAAGAATAAAAGATAGAAAAAGAAAATTTAAAGCCATGAATATAAAGGAAAAGAAAAAAGGGAATGGATAACAGATTTTTTATAAGAAACTAGTGTAAGAATAGGATGGTAGCTCTTAAATTATCTTAAGTATCTTGTCATGTACGATCTCAGTTCATCATCCTTAACATGGTTTCACAGTTACTTATTGAACTGGCAACAGGCTACTAAATAGAAGAACATTCTCTCTCTACTGCCTGTATACACTGGAGTACGCCAAGGATCCATACCTGCCCCCTACTCTTTATCATATTTACTAATAACCTAAATTCAGCAACCCAACTTGCCTCAATCATACAGTATGCTGATGATACATCTCTTATCTGCTCGGCCCCTTCCCCACTAGAACTACAAGATAAGATGCAAAAATCACTTCAGGAAATTGAATCTTACCTATCAAATTACCAACTCATTCTGAACCCAAATAAGACTAAGTTAATGATTTCCAGAAACAAATCTACCAAGCACTGCTCCCTATCACTCTCTATTCAATCCACCAATGCTTCCAAAACTGAGCCTACAAACCAGGCCAAGCTCCTAGGTATTACATTTGGTATTCATATTTCCCAGACAATCAAAAAAGTCCATGCTAAACTCAATGTTCTCTATAGGGCCATACCTTACCTAACATCCCAAGCCAGGTTAGCCACAGCTAGATCTCAGCTTCTATCTACTCTTCTATAGTGTTCGCACATCTTCGCCAACTTATGCAAGGCCAACCTTCACAACCTAGAGTCCTGCTATAACAAAATAGCAAAGTTTGCCACCAATCATCCCATAAAGCCCATCATTATACTGCTCTTCATCAACTAAAATTGTTAGAACTCCCCAACCTATTAACATTAAACCAATTTACCCTCACCCACAAAATCATTTACAACCTCAATAACTGCCCCACAATTTCAACTCTGGTCCAACTACATGTCAACAGCATGTCCCTTAGGTCTTCCAATAGACCACTGTCTCATAACTACCATGGTGACTCCCTCTACTCAAACAAAATAGCTAAGTACTGGAATTCTCTTCTTCTAAACATACAAAACACTCCCTGCTATTTTTCTTTCAAAATAAAAATAAAAAAATATATTAAAAGCAATTGGCTCTGACCCTGTAGCTCTCCTGGATAATTCCTCTCTCCTGGTATTTCTCACCTAGTCTCTTTTTCCTTTATACAGCTCAAGCTATTTTCATCATTGTTATGAGTGTTTACTCTCTGATAGATTTAAATTCTTTCAGTATTGCAGATATTTCTCTGCAAACTTTCCACACACTATATGCTTCATATGTTGCCTAGTGGCATGCTCTCTAACAGCTTTCAAATTCTTACTCAGTCAACAAAGAATCTGTACTTTACATTCTACATTGTTCCTTATCTGTAATATTTTTAACTAGTTTTACTTTTAACATATGTTTGTTACTCATATCTTGATGTTGTAATTTCTATATTGTTACTTATATTGTTTTGGAGCTTTTCTCCCCAGGTGTCTGCTGAAAACGGGCTACTAGCCTATTCTGACACTACCTGGTAAACAAATGTAAATAAATAAAATAACAGGGAAAGGAATAGTTTAAGGATTCTTTCAGTGAACGCTAATAGTATGAAAACTATTACAAGAAAGAAGGACAGTAATTTTAGAATGGTATAAAAAATATGATGTCAATATTATTATTCTGGAGGATATAAGATTTTTGACATAGAAAGAAAGATTGCAGACACAAAAAAATATGGGACCGGGAAGTTATATGGAAAACAGAGAAGAGTAGTGAAAATGTTTGATGTTATATTAGTTAAAATGTAAAGATTAACAATTATAGATACAAGATGGCAATAAAAGGTTTATTTAATTATTGCTACATATGCGTATGTGATTAGTAAAGAACTAAATGCAAACAAAACCTCCATGGACCACCACGTTAAATGGCATAAACAAATGTATTAATCTTAAAACATGATAAAATAAAACAAGAGGCAGAACAGGAGCTTTCAGGCTGCTGTCCTTCCTCAGATCCTGCTGTTTCCCATAAAACTTCAATTTAAATAAATCCAAATAACCAATCAAATTCACAGAATTGGTCTACGCCTTCTAAGGGCTGGTTTCAGGGGTATCACACCATTCAAACCTGGATGGTAGTCTGCATGCAAATCAGAAATCTGCTTAATTTCAATACAGTCAGTGAGGTTAACTAAATCACTTCCTCTTCTGTGAATCTTAATCAACTGCAAAGACAAAAATTTAAAGTTATGTCCTGGATTAATGACAATATGCTGTGCTGTAGCACTATGTTTAGCTCTTAACTTAATACCACTTATATGTTGAAGGATCCATTCCTTCAACATTTTCTTAGTTTTACCAATGTAAAAACAAATACAATCAGGGCACTTAGATAAATAAGATGCCTGCTACGGCAATCAGCATATAGTTTCAACATCCTGTTACCAAGAGAACATATAAACTTAGACTATATAACAGGAGATTTCAATTGTGTGTAAGGGGAACTAGAATACAAGAAAAGATGTAAGAAACATGCCGGAAGTAATCAAATGTGGAAAATTGGTTATATGAAAAAACATGGACTTATATGACAAGTACTTTAAAAACTGAAACTGGTTATTTTTAGTAATAGAAGGAATATGTATAATGAAAGAAAAAAATATCTTAGGTTGTTTAGATCATTTGGCAATATGGTTGGAAATATATCATAATAAAGAACATATAAAAATAGGAAAGAGTATAAAAAGAATAAATGAAAAGGAATGGAATGAAAAAGGAAAGAAAGAAATTAATCAATTATGGAAGGACCTCATTCCTGTAAAAGCATTTTATGTTAATTGTTTAGAATGGTACATTATTTTTAAAAGCAAAAATAAAGATAGTTATTTACTTTGTCAGAATAAAGTAAGAAAGAAAGAAAAGCAGGAATATGCTAAAACATATGAAGATGTGATGGATAATTTAGAAAATAATAATTGAGAATATTATGAAAAAAAGAAATTTATAAGAAAAATTATGGAAAAATTAAGGAATTATTGTATAAACAAAGATATTTTACAAGGCAGAAAGGAAGAAGTTTCACCTTAAGCAAGATAGAGAAGGAGTATATTAGTGCAATAAGAGAAATGAAAGATAAAGAAGATATTATAAAGAAAAGGCAGCAACAAAATATGGAAATCATTGTAAGATATGTGGAAGAAATGTTTAGTAAAAAAGAGAGCTAGTATAAGGACACTGGTAGTAAAAACAATTCTGAACAAATTAATAGAGAATTTGAAAAAGTGATTACACTATATGAATTAGAAAAAGTGTTTAAACAGTTAAATGCAAAATCAGTATCTGGTCGAGACAGTATTGGGTTTGAAATGCATAAGAATTTAGAAGAATGGCAGAAAAAATTACTTATATGTACTTAATGAATGACTAAATGAATTATTAAAGTATAAGGAATTGTGTAGTGGGATATTAAAATTTATATGGAGAAAGGGAGAAAAAAGAAGATATAAAATATTGGAGACCAGTAGTTTTAAATAATACATATTATAAGGTATTTATGAAAAAGAATACAAAAAAAGATTTGAGAATAAGATGCAATATATAATGGAGAAAGAGTATATGGCATTAAAGGAAAGTGATGTTAAGCCTTACTAATGATGGTATGAGAAATAATTGATTATATAGAAAGGAAGAAGATACAAAACTTATGTCAGGTGATATTTACAAAGCATTTGATTAAATACAGCATAGTACACTGTGGGAAATAATGGATATATACAATGTTAGCAATAAAATCAAGCATGTATAACAGCATATAATAAAAATAAAGTAAGAGTCTTAGTCAATAGTTGGTTAAGTAAAGAAATATATATATATATATATTAAAAGGTATAAGACAAGGGTGTCCTATGAGTTGTATTTTATTTGCTTTAGTTATGAATACAATAGATTAATCAGAAAATGAAGAATGCAAATTTTATAATTCAAACGGAAGCTGAAATTCCAGTTATGATGTCATATGCAAATGATATTATTATAATGACTAAAAATGGAGAATGCGTGAGAGAATTTATTATGTATTTAACTGAATGTTTAAAGGAAATAGGTATGGCTCTTAAAAAAGAAAAATGTAAAGGAATGGGTGGCATAATAAAAACAGCAGGTATACAATTTTCCATGAAATAAATATCTGTTCTAGGGTTAAATTTTGATAAAGAAGGTAATAAAAAGGGATGGGATAAAACAATAAAGGAAATAAAAGATATGTGTATACTAAGGAAAACTTACAGGTTAGCATACAAGAAAAAAGCAAATTTGATTCATTCGGTATTAATAGATAAGATAACATATTTATCCAGTGTTGTTCTGATTCCTAGAATGTATGAAAAACTTTTATTACAAAAAGTCTTCTCCTTTATATGGGGATCGAGGTTTAATCCTGTTAAAAGTGGTGTATTATACATGAATAAAGAAGGAGGATTAGGTATAATAAATCCTATATTATATGCTATACCATTAAATCTGCATATGGTATTGAAATGGTTAAATAAAAAATGTAAATTTAGTGACAAATATATTTAAATATAAGTATAAGGAATTCTGAGAAAGAATGAGAAATAAAAGAATGTTTTAATTAAGAAATAGAGAATTATCAACAAAAGATAAGCACGTGGAAAATAAAGATTGGTGGAGTGGAAGATGATAGAAAGTTGTTGTTGTGTCTTTCGGCTTTTCCCGGTTAGGGGTTGTCACAGCGGAACTCCGGTCCGCTAATGATTGGCAGTAGATGGTATAAAAATATTATTAGCAAATATTGTTGTATTAATCCATGGGAAAATATTTCAGAAGTAATATTAAAGCAATTAAAGAAAGAAAATAAATGGTGCAGCCATACTGTTGAGTGGCATGATTGTTTATGGAAACTGAAAATAAAAAAAATACCTATATGCCTTAAAAAAGAAAAGTGAAAGAATATAGGCACCCAACAGGAAGCACAAGAATGGGTGTGAGGAGGGCCCTGTTTTGCATATCTGATGGGTGGAATACACTGGCAGTTAACCTTCCTGATAACACAGTCAGATATCAGATCATTAAACATAACCTGAAATTAGAGCCCATGGCCTACATATTTAGAGGCAAATGCATTACAGATAGCACTACAGTAGCACAGAATGGACTTGCTTCATGCAAGTCTTCCTTCCATTTGATATTTCTGCATTTATGCTGTTCCTGCTTAAACCTGTCCATTACCAGGTCATTGCTATTGGTCACATTGCATCAGGCCATGAAAGCATCAATGAAGTCCTGTTAAAATAATATGTTGACACACTCTGTCCAGCACTGTGCCTGTGGGTCTTCATTGGAATATTGTGACAAAACATTGACTAAGTCACAGGTTCTTTATAGCCCAGCTATACAGTGCATGATTTTGCAGACATTGTCATACTCTGTAGAGTCACTTCTCTTTATAGCTCAGTAAATATTTACAGTTGTTGACTGTTTCCCATCTTATTAGATAGTTTAATGTTTTTCTGCATGGGTTTTAGTTCATTTACAACTCTCTTTTTTTGTGGAGGTGTGTGCCTACAGAATTAAACATATTACTCCTAATGGAATATTAACAAGGAGATCTGTGGAGGCAGGCACAGTATATCATGGATGTCTAATATCAGAATCCATTTCTGTATATACTGTCAAGCTTTCCTATCTGGATCATGGCTTCTAATTCCCTTATTACTTTAAACAGGGCATAAGCAAAAGATAAGCTGTTCAGAGCCCAATTATTTCAATCCTAAATGCATTTTAAAAGTAAGTAATAATAAGAAAATCAAATATACAATTAAATTAACTATATACTATGTTAGCGCCCCATTTCACTTTGAGGACTTGTGGCAGCACATACCCCTCAGCCATGCATTGTATAAGCCTTCTCATATGTTACTTTGCTTGTTGGTTGTATAAGGCTGCAGTTGTATATACCTGATGCCTGACTGAGAACGTGCAACAATACTGCATGCAAGCCATTTATATGAAGGGGGTTTAAAGACACTGCATTGTGTCAGACTTTGCAGCAGTCATGATATTTAAAAACAGGCTGTAGACAAACCAAGATGACTTACACTATATTCCTATATACAATCCAACTGGCAAAAATTTATTTTGTGGAAAAAATACCCTTCTGAAGGGCACATGTTATGATGGAAATGCTGCACCCCCCCTTATATTACTGTTCTGAAAGGTTGCTGTGACTGTAGCTCAGGGCTGTGCTGATACTAACCTGCAGGTGGCCCCAGGGGGGCTCTAGGTTGCAGGACTGTGGGACATCACATGTGCTTTCAGGACTGTTCAGTAGATGGCAAGGGGGGCTGCAGCATTAACGGACTACTTTTAAGGCAGATGCTGAGGAGGGATGTCCTGCTGAATGGCACTATGTAGATGGCAGTATATCATAACAGCAGTTTGTGAGGTAAATGCTGGATAGCAGGTATACATATGTTGATCTCAGTGAGAGATGACATGAAAAGCAGAGGTGGGTGCACCATTAGCCCCTTACCTCAAATCCTAACCTGCTTAGCAAACACATTGGGCAACAGTGAAAGTCTGTAAGCAATCAGATGCCACCACTGTCAAACCTGCCAACTCTACTAACAAGAGGAAGACACAAATGTAACACAGTAAATGAAATCAATACACAATCTAAAGTTGTAATGTAAAAGTTATCTAAACAAAGTTATGACAGACTGAGCATTTTAAACACTTTAATAAAGTTTGTTTTATTTCACAAAGTCATGAAGTGAAGCATCAAATTAAAACCATTACAAATGATTACTGCATTTTTGACAAAATGTTTATTCTGCACAGGTAATTTCTAAGAAAAAGACATCTAAACATGGCTTAATATTATTCCACTAAGCCTGATGATACAAGTATGTTATCATTAGAGCAGTTATTTTGTGAGGGTATTAACAATAAGTAAAGATGGAATCCTTCCCAAAGTAACTGATATCACAAATTATTGACCATAGTACGTTAGGAGTTTTATACTGTATACACACACACACACACACACACACACACACACACACACACACACACACACACACACACACACACACACACACACTCATACCCCAAATACGTATACATGCACACTTGCACACACACAACAGTAGTTTGTTGCCAGTTATCTCTCATAAGATGCAACAGAAACGTTGTTTTAGCACTATAGCAGGTATCATGTAACAGCACTCACCATTCACATGTGCACCATGACAGGTGCATGTTCTGAACACTACAGCCATTCTGTATCACCTGCCCTCCATAGTCATCTAATACTTACCTTGTAAAGTAGAACTATTCTGTGGCTCTACAGCACTTATTTGTAAAGACGCCCCAAGCACACACAAATACCACAACAGGAGCATTTTCTGAATAGTGTACGAGACCTGTAGTTATGTCATCTTTAAGTAGTCACTTCTAACCCTGCTACCATACAAAAGTTCTGTAGGATGAAGCCCAATCCATATATGCATCTTTTGAAGACTGTAGTTTACCTGTAGTATGTACATTACTGTAATCATCTACCTCAAACCTGAGACGATAGATGTAATTTGTTGGCACAACAGCAGGTGTTATGTAACATCTCCCCCAAACACATATGCAGTATAGTAAGAACCTCTAGTTAAACCATCTCCCTTTAGTTAGTTACCTCTCACCTGCTATAGTACAAACGTTCTGCAGGGACTGCTATAGCTCACTAGTAACACCAGAACATACACAGTACAGCAATATTTTCTGAACACTGTCATACTTCTATGTACCACCACTGTTACCTGCCTTTCACCTGGTGCACTACACACATCTTCTAAGGACTGCAGCAGTTACCTAGTAAATGTACCCCCATACAAGTACACATATACACTATGACAGGAATACTCATTGAGCACTATTGTGCTCTCCTTGCAGTTTTTATTCCCCCTTGTAGTTTATTGCTCCCACCTTTGCGAGGGAATAATCAGATCATTGTTGCAGTACACATCAGTGCAATAGAGCAAATTCATACACTTCTTGGTTAAAATCAAAAAACACAGATACCACCCCATCACAGAACATTTTGTAGCCATCCATTTGCTTGATACTATAAATGGCACAACAATCAGACCAGTTCCATGAGTTTGTGATCTTAGAGATATAGCCCAATGTACATTCCTTTTGTCATGTCTTCTTTCTTCAATGTTACATGGATTATGCGGGTATATCAAATGTCTAGTGCAAGACTTGAACACAGCTCCTATATCCTGTCTTTAAAAAGCTAGGTTAGAGCCCCAGATAAACCACTGCCATGCATTCACAAGCAAATGTAGCACCATTAGCTTTGTTTTAAGTCTGAGCTCTGAAGGCTCAAGCCAGATACGTTTTCTGCAAAATAATTTTACTATCATAGGTTCATAGATTAGTACTAGGCTAACTGCCCTTGTGGGCCATTTTCAGGCTACCCAATTACACCGTGAGAGAATCAAATGCTGCACCTTATGTTTGCATCCCTCAAAACACAAAGGGTCTGGGATTGGTGACTTGCTTTCTTATACTTATGTTGCATTGTTGCATTGGTCTTGGTACCAAAGTATTTTCCCTAGGCAGGTACCAAAGTATTTTTCCCAGACATACTAGGACATTAGATCTGCACCATTTTAAAGTCCAAGCTTAAATAGCTCCACCCTTCATCTTCAGTTTAGAGACTCATTTAAGGTGCTTCACACGTAACAATTGCTTTGCAAAGTAAATGTCAGGTGAAATATATGCTTTACCAATGAGCGAAACAGACATGTCTGTTCACGTTGTATTGCAAAGAGCTCTGATTAGATTTGCTTAAAAGAATGCAATATAACCTAATTCTCATAAAGTCAAGCCATTTAGTAAAGCGACTCATTGTTTTTTCTCCAAAACTTTCTGCTTTGTAAACTCAGTCATCTCACTTGTCAGTGTAATAAGCAAAAGTCTCTGAAAGTGAGACGGACGCCTTTATCTAGAGAGGAATGCAGCATACAGGTATCCAGTGATAATAAGATGAAGATCAAATAGTTCCTCTTCAAACATGTTGACAGTAAAAGCTTTTTTTTTCAGTGTAAGATGCTGAAAAGGAATGTTCACCTGTCTACCAGCAATAGAAAATTGTTTGCCTCCAGTAAAATCAGGAGACTTAAGGAACGCACTGATTCTTTTCAAGTCTGGGCATGTGCTGTGACTCTGTGTTTGTGCTGAACCTTATTATGTGAAAAACAGTGACAAAGGCATGTGCTGGCTTCTTTTCTGTGCTGTAAATTCCACACCTGCAGGCTATGTCAAGGCACATTCAAGAAGCAGGAATGCAAATTTCCTAATAAGAGGCAGCATGCTACTCGTGTGCTAAGCCAGCTCCTGTAGAGATCAGCGTGATTGGCTTCCTCACAGGCTCATGCAGTATGCACCTGCAGGTAATCTCAGCCCTTTCTATCTCACAGCTCATCTGCCGTTGCTGCTGGGTGTGTACTGATTGCAATCTTAAAGAGAATACATTAATGTTCTTCCAGGCTCTGCCTGGCTAAATGTATATTCTTTGTCAGTACTATCACCTCACAGTCCCTAGGGCTCGTACCAGGCTAGACCAATCTCAGCAACACATTTCCCATTATAGTGACACATACCTCTTCAGCAGGTGATATGCAAACGAAGGACTCGAATGTAAGAAAGCCAGATCAGGTGAGATCAACCACCTGTTCCTTCTGTTTCTCTTAGCTCTATCTGGCATATACTTCTGTCCTCAAATACTGCAACATTTCAATAGGGTTTATGCTGCTCAAAACTGGGAATTCCTCACATGGAAGCTATTCACTGTGCATACATTTATTTTCTGTTATGCAGGACACAGCTGCAGGCATGCTAACAATGGTATTGATGTGATTTACCTGGTATAAACTTCACATCTCTAGTTTGATCTGTAATTATGGAAATTATTGTAATAAAGTACATTACTTTATGATTTTGTTTCTGTTCACAGAAAGCATTATGTCTCATAGCTAAGCAATACGTTTGCGAAAGATAAAAAATACAGCATTAAAAATAGCTCTGAAAAAATAGTACAATGATTAGTTCAGGGAGAACATGAGAATTCACAGTACTGCATTTTAAATTCATGTGCTTTGAGGTAACTAAACCTAAGCTAAGGGAACTAATGCTTAAAAATAACCCTTAGAATTTATAGTAAATGAATGCAGCAACAAATCTATGATGCAGGATGTAATCCATAAAAAGTATAAATAATCCTTAAAATTTGTAGAAAAGACATGCAGCAACAAATCTGCAAGGATCTCTTATTCTAGTACTAGGGTAGGAGCTTGCTTCAAATTCGTGAAACTGCAAATCACGTCTGTAAACTTTTATCTACACGTTCCTCTTTAACTCACCATCAAGTGAAGACTTCTTTGATCAAATAACCCTTTTAACTCCACACTCTTCTTTTCTGGCACGTAATGGCATATGTCACATATGTTTTTTCTCCCACTCTGTAGCCTAATATATATGTTTGTCAAGTGCTTATTTTGTGTTTGCAAACTGCGAAAGTGGACAGATCCAAATGGGTGCTTTAAAGCCACAGCCTGGACACAGAACAAAATTAACAGATCGCTTTCTTTTCAAAATTTCTGGCAAAACTTTGTAATAATATCCAACTAAAAGTAAGAGGTTGTGAGTCAGTAAAATCTTTTAAAACTGAGATAGGACTTATTATATATTCTTTTTCAAAGAATTTGCCTTAATAGTCAAAGCTTTAAAGTTTATGTAAAATTTCTACAATTCTACAAAAAAGTGAGTCTGTGTATAAATAACAGGTATTGTGCACACAAAGAATCGCCATTGCCAGGTATTATAGCAGATAAGGCATCATTGGGTCCTTGTGCAATTTCTGCTACAAAGATAATAGTGTCATAGTAAATGGTATTGTTTACACAAAGAATTACCATTGCGAGGTATTATAATAGATAAGGGATCATTGGGTCATTGTGCAATTTCTGCTGCAAAGATAATAGTGTCATAGTAAATGGTATTGTGCACACAAAGAATCACCATTGCATGGTATTATAGCAGATAAGGAATCATTGGGTCATTGTGCAATTTCTGCTGCAAAGATAATAGTGTCATAGCTGAGGACAGAATACCACTTACCACCTCCTGCTGGTATAGTTACGCGATCAACCACTGCAGTTTTGTACTGACAGTCACATTATCAGAGCATAAGAGGGATACCAACACCTGAGATCTAGACTTACCAGGAGACCACAGCCTGCTGTATTGTATATGTTATGTGTGAAGCCTGCACGGTTATTTTGACTGATGAATTGATGCACTAGCTACAGGACAGAGGAAGGGATCACAAGCTAATGAGGTGTGCATGCTGCAGGTATGCATGAGTTTGACGTGCGTATCATCTAGTGAAGTCAGTTTCCTCTTAAATGACTGCTGTGCCTTCTTATGTCATGATAGCCATTATGATATTAATTCATTATAATGTGATTCCACCATTGTGGTATCAAAAGGTTTATAACCTCTCACTGGCTATAGAATATCTACAATGTTACATCCTTTTTACATTCATAGACATGCAGCTTGCCTACAATTAGAGATTTTTTCCACAAAAAAGTGCTCTAACACTGAGAAAGACATATAGCAGTTAAAGAAGTTCATAGATATGTGCACTGCATTCAGGAGATATCCTGTTCTGAGGCAGGCACCCTTTATAACCACTTAAAATATTCAGCAATAGTTATACCTAGGATATTAGTAGAGGAACTGGGCACACAGCTTAGTGGATGTAATCTAACACTTATAATCAAAGATCTGAGTTAAAGTGATGTATAACTAAGTGATGTACCCCTTCACAAAATTTTTGAATACACTTCATCACATGTGATTTTTGAAGATGTCTAGTACTAAGAAAAGCTTTCAGTTCTTTGCTCAAGACACAAATAGTTTTACAGTCGTATACTTTGAAATACATTATAGGAACCTGTTCCAAGACAAACATCATATACTTTACTTATGATCTTACCTGGCCTTCATTTCGTTGATACACTGAAAGAGCAAAGTATGGCAAGAAATTCTTACTAGCTGTCAACTCAGCAAAATATTATAGGTCCACAGGAAATTCAGTTAATTGATTCACTTATAACTGATCCTGTTCTGCAGAATGGCTACAATTTATTCTGTAGTGACCATTTTTTTCAAAAGGATTACAGAACTTAGAAATGGTTTTGTTAGTATAGTTTGCCATTGCTTCAGTAATATAGCTCACTACAGTTTTTTTAAGAAAACAAAAGCAATGCCTTTAAAACAATCGTTATTGCCTTCTGTCAGCTGTACATTTATTTTGGGTTGTGCTGAATTTTTTAGTTTAAAGTATGAAATATTTTGAAACGATAATCACTTAAGCAAGTGCAGTGATTTCAGTACTGAAATGATTTCCAATATGGATGGATAATTCTCGCTGTTACTTGTTCCCATATTTTACAGCTGATGTAATTTCCTTTGGGCAAGTGTGTAGATCTATAAGACTTTAATAGAGGGGTTAGCGCTTGTCAGATAGCTTTGTTGATCTATTCTCTAGAAAATATAGTTCAGATGTTGTTCAATACTTCACTGGGTGTGGTACAGCCACTTGGAGGTCTGACAGCAGGTGTTTTCTTAAGACACAGCTCAAACCTCAGCTCAGGCAACATTGCCTGAGGATGCATCACCTAACACTTCCCATTAAGTTCTACACCTGCCTTATATTCTAATGAGGCATAACGCAGGACCTCATGTCAGAACTGAATCACATTGCCTAGACATGACAAAGGAATCACAAATGAGTCAGTGACACAACTGATTTACTGAAACACTTACTCAGTTCATTAGATTACTGGATAAATGAATTCATTTGTAACCACTGACTACAGGAATGCATCACTCAGTGAGACAGTGCTCGAAAACACTATATATTTAATTTCCATAGTGAACTCAAGGTAACAACAAACAAAGTGTTAACTAGTAGCAACAAGTAAAGTAAATACTAATGACAGAAAACAGGCACTGTATTACAGTGAGTGGGTGTGACAGACATGTATGAAGTCATACTAGCTAGGTATTAAGCAGAATCACTGGCATGCTTCAGTGACATGATGCATCCAGGTGTTGCTACCACTACACTTATTATGTTATCTGAGTTTATAGCTACTTATAAGGCCTGGAGTCTAGGTTTGCGGCACAAAAATTCTGAAAATGTTCAGTCACACTGCTTTACTGCTCTTTTGGTAAGACATCAAGCAGAGATCCTTTAGTTAATATAAACAGGCCCCAGCTGTGATAAATGCCGATGCCAAGACAAACAAACTGAAATAATAAGTGTGTAATGATATGGGGTTTAAACAAACACTTCTGTCTAAACTTAAATCTAATGAGTAAAATGCTAAATGCATGAATCTGTATTGTTACTGTATCATATCTTATCTGGATTGCTGTACATTTCCCTGTCAAATTAGACAGTGTTCATGATAGATCATATGTTTCATTCAGGATGTAAAATTGAGCTTAATGATTTCATGGTAGATTTTTAAACGTGTTTTTAGATTTTACTTTGGATGGCCAGAAACAGAAACAATGTTAGTAATTTATTTATTATGTCCCTAATTTTGGCCCTCTCAGCTGACAGGTTGAAATGACTTCTCTTATAGGTTCATAGGTTCATACTAGGCTATCTGCTTGATTTGAGTATACTGTGCCCTTTTTAAGGTTTAGTTTACTGTGCCTCTGTCTAATAGTGACAGATCCCACTTGCACACTCTTGTAAGTGGCATGTCTGTTCATGTAATCATGGAGTCATAGGTTATTAAGTACGTTACTGGATTTTCTAGAATGTGTGATTTGCTTTAGGGACACATGTTCATGAGTAGCTAAATACCCATTTGTTGATGTGTCTATGAATGTTTCTGCTTGAGTAGACAAAGATCTGGTAGGTATGTTATGTGTGAAATGCTCTGGATAAGAAATATTAGAGCCCTTGGCTGGTGAGTTAACTAGGACTTCAGAACAGCTACAAGTATCATTAAGTGGTTGCTTATGGGGGGTAGTTTCTGCAGAAAGTTTAGCCTTAAATTTATGTGAATGCCTTCATCTGCCACAGATTTTAAGTATAATTTTTAAGGTTATCTGTTTCCCAGGAAAACAAAAGCCATGTAGGGATTTTATGCAATATCACACTTCCCTGAAAGTTTGGGAGCTATAGATTGCACACACATAGAAATGAAAGCTCCAACTGGTGAACAGTGAAGGATGTACATTAACAGGAAAGGATGCCACTTTATAAACTGCTAGGTCATCTGTAATGCCCAAGGGATCATCTACAGTGTCTGTGAAGTTACCCCAGGAGCTACATATGGCAAACCTGTCAGCTGTACACAAGGTTTGCTAGGGGTATCTTTCCACATAGGCATCTAGTAAGGGATGTAGGTTATACACTGGAACCTTGGCTCATGACATCCATAAGAAACCCATACAATCTCACCAAACAATGATGCAGTGATGCCCATGTTTAAATTAGGAGTATCATGGAACAGGTATTCAGCTTGCTCAAATCAAGGCTCCAGTGTCTAGACATATCAGGAAGTGAGTGCCCTGCAGTATAACCCAGCAACCTCTGCCAAAATACTCATAGTCTGTTACATGTTGCACAATATAATTCTCCGGAAACAGCTTCAGAAAAGACAAATAGAGGCAGAACCACAGTTTCTAGGACCGTAGGCAGGGATAGCAGCTCCAGCAGATTCAGATAAGTAGTCCAACGTAGAACCACCAGCCACAGATGCTGCAGGCAGATGTAGCTATGCACAATATGCCATGGCTCTGGATAATAAGCAAATTATAGCACACACACTCTGACTACCTAAGTGAAAAGCTAAGAGCCTAAACACATACAAATATTAAAAATAATGTCTGCAGATATCCACAACATTTACTTAACCATATAATGGTTGTGTGCTGTTAGCATCAGACAGAAACACCAACCATAAAGGACACATCTTGTAGCTGCAGTATTATTAAGGTCAATGTGGAACCTGTATGGACAAAAAGAGGTATAACTGAATACTGTCATATGCAAATATATATATATATGTCCCTAAGTTGGAACATGTCCCAGGTGTACAGTAATGTCAGTAATAGCTTATGACTGATGTTGGCAATATGCAGCCATGGATTTTGCCCAATACTGTGCATCAAGCATTTTAGCTAACCACTATATATAAACCAGGGAGCAGGTCAATGGTAGCATCATTTGTGCAAGTATAGCAATAAACAATAATTAATTATCTACTTTGACTTTATTACTAGGAATGCTAACAGTAATACATTGATGGTCAACAATTACAGACGCAATCATTCACAACTGATTATGAATGATGATTAAAAAAAATTATGCTACAATGCATTTACGTTAAAGGAAGGTTCTGAGTAAGAATTAGTTATCCACTCTGCACATCAGACATCTGTGCAACCCAAAGTCACAAAGAAATGTGCAAAGCCTGATGTCAAAGGAGTGTGTGCAAGTAAAACAAAAATGTAATCCTCAAATATCCAATCTGCAGGGCAAGTAACAAGATATGCATAGCAGTCAAAATATTTGCTGAATGTGTGTTTGTCTGCATGAACAAAATTGAGCACTGTGCTAGTATTATCCCATTTTTAACACAATCATCTTCTCTGCAACACACTGATGAGGTAATCCTTTCCTTAAGTGCACTCTCTAATCTTACAAACTAGACTTGTCCTGTGGTGCTTGGAGCTAATACTGTATCTTATAGACTGTGTAACTAGATAGGAAGGAGGTTCAAATCTCACAGTATGAACGTGTGTGTGGCTTAAATGTCAGGTGTCTATAGCTTCCTGAACAGATGTTCTGTATCAACTTCTACTCTGGAAGATTTTAACTTGGGAGAGGACTCCCCATCCCATTTCACCAATTTTGCCACAGATATCTTCTCTGCAACACACTGATGAGGTCATTCTTTCATAAAATCACTCTCAAACTATAAAAGTCAGCCTTTTCCCATGGTGCTTGCAGCAAATACTGTCTTTTATAAATCGTGTAACTAGATAGGTAGGTGGATTGAATCCAACATTGGACAACTAATGTCACTGTGTGCACTGTCATGTACAATTGGCTCCATGACAACACCCTTTATGTAAAGTTTTTTCACTGGTAGAGGGCTACCCTATAAATTTCTATTATACAATTGTTAGATTGTGCTGTCAAAAATTAACTACATCATAGAGTATGACTTATGCCATAGCACTGGCTACTGACAGTGTGCTCTCTAGACTGCACAGCAAAATAGGTTGGAGGTTTGAATCTAGGAATGATTGCCTACTGTGGGTATGTGTTTGCTGTGCTGAGTAGAGAACACTTCTAATGCATATAGTATGTGTAGGTGTGTATTGTTACTGTGTTCTGCAACCATTGCTGATATCATCCATTCAAATGTGCACTGTCACAACTGTAAGCCAATGTCTCTTGTGGAGTGTGTGATTCAGGCAGTGTTCTGTACCTTTTGATCCTAGGTAGTCAGTTCAAATCTTCCATAACTCCTTTGACTCTTGTCTGTCATTATGACTGGGAATGTGTACAATGTTGTCACCCAGCTTTCTGCTGTATGCATGTATAGCTGGGGATTCCTATTATTCCTATCATTATTATTATTATTATTATTATAAGAATTTCTGATAATTTTTCACATAGAAATGCTTTATTTGATAATGATGATGCCATTAGATGAATCTGGCTTTCCTACGAGAACTACTAAGGTTTTTCCTGTGATGTCAGGAAATGAGACAATATTCTCTATGCTGTTGCCTTGGTAAGGCATGTGTTCAAATCTGTTATTATCCATGCATTGTATATGATTGCCATTCTCCTGTCACAGTGACAAATGCATTACACATCATGTGTATTTTCGTATACCTAGCAACAGGCAATGTTGTGTGAGAAAAAGACATCAGACGTTTAAAGAAATTACAGGCACACACATCCCTTGTAGCAATTACATGATGTCATGGCTTCAAATAACCAAATATCTCACAATTTTAGTAACACTTGCACCATGGCACATTCATTCTTCACAACATTATGTAGCTTATGTCGTCATATATTCAAGTCTTCAAAACCCACATTGACTGATTGCAAACATTGTGAGTCCTTATGCTGATATGTATGAATGACGTTCACAGCTGTTATAATGTGCACAATTATGGTGGGAGAAGCCTCCCCTATCTCTTTTTATCTCATACAAATTGTTTGCAACACAATCATATAATGTAATGTCTTCACATAGGTGAAGTATCACAGCTGTGTTAAGACTTCACTGTGGTGCACGTGATTCATACGTGTTAGTTGGTGGACTTACATATCCGGGTGTTCATTTACAGCAAAGACTAGCATTATATGAATGCAGTGACATTACACAAACAGTACCACATGAAATTATTATTCTCAAGTTTTACTTTATAGAGAGAAATATGAACTCATTTTGTAACTTCCTGCCAGTGAAACAGTTATTCTGCGAATGTTGTGGTGTGAGTGATTCTGTGGTACATGCATTCAGTAATGACTTGTGTAGCATATCCATACAGATAGAGTAAAACAAAAGGAACATCTTTCTTGGCCAAGAAACACTGATATTGCACTGCTCACAGTTTTGTGAACATAAACATAGTTACCTCCTTGTCATCATTCTGACAAAATCATTTCATACAAATTATCCTCAAATGTACTTTATTACTTCACACATTACTTTAATTTATTTGTGACAAGATCCATTGCTATGTCATGTGGCAGATGCAGTTAGTATACAAATTTGTAGCATGATAGGCATGGGTTTGAATCTGTTAACATCTGTCTGTCAGATAACTGTTGTCAAGAAAGTATATATGGCACAGTCAGAGGGCAACATTTTTAAGGCATAACCCTCCAAGGTAGGGGATCAATACCCATTGCAATAGAGAAGTACATTAAATCCTTCAAGTAGGTCTGGCACGACACACACAGTATGCCTATTTCTGTGGTGTTACGTGTATCTTTCTGATACCTGTCCTGGCATGTGTTTGAGTCTTGTAAGAGGGAGGGATACCTTTAATTATACAATGCCTCACCATTAACATTCTAAAACGAGCATGCTGATTGGCCAGCCCAACCAGTGTGCCTGTTGTATATACCAATGGAAAAAGATCCAGTCACCTGGACTTTTTTCCATTGGTGTAGTCTTTAATTTTAACTTTTTTTCAACAAAAATAAAAACAAAATTTGTAATCTGGACTCTGGACATACAAGAAAGACACCATGCAGAAAATACAAGGGAAATCAGGTACGTTATTTAAAAATAAAGACACATACCTGATTTCCCTTGTATTTCCTCCATTCTGTCTCTCTCGTACCCTAAACTTCCCAAAACTTTTTTTTTTTTAATTAAAAAAAAAAGAAAGGAAAAATGGAGCAACGAAGATCTTCTTTTCTTCGTTGCTTACTTTCCCGAGCACTGATGTACTGGGCATGTGTGGGAATGCAAGTCCCATACGCATGTGCAGTACATCAACACAAGGAAGGAGTATACCACCAGCCGCGGAAGAACAGTAATGCGCCGTTATACAAAGACATTATTTAAGAAAAGTAAGTATTTTATTTCCTAAATAATGCCATAGTATAATAGCAATAACCAATTCCGTGGTTGTGGTATATTGAAATTTACCCACTGTTGGCTTTGTTTAATCATGGGTAAATTTCAATATACTGCACAGACATCATCAGTTATTGCTATAATATTAGAGAGCTCACAGACAGGAAATACTTTTTATGTGGTACACTTCCTTCCAGATGGCAGTCACTGTAGTTCCATAATGAGGCTGGTAACACATCTGCATCTTAACAGACTAACAAATGTTACATCTTCTGCTACAGAGAAAATATATTAAAATAATGCTCCTTGCTTATTAAAGTGTTACTTTCTGTAGCATAAACGCATGCAAACATTTTTTGCTTATTTATTCATTTACTTATATACTGGTGACTTGTACTGTAAAACATTTTTTCAGTCATGATTTTGTTGCTAAAAGAGCAAAAGAGGCACATATACCATACAATATTGATAACAGGCTAGCTCGAAAGACAGCTTATAGACTTGCATACTACTGTCAGAACGATTTTATGGAAAGCTGTTAATGATGGCAGTGAGTGTTCAGCCATCTGTGAATCAGTGAACTATACTTGGGTGGGTAACAACACCCATGCAGCTGTGCATACCTACACTCCATTGAGGAATGCTCTGTATAGTAGCTTTTCTTTGATTCTGTTTTTTAGTGAATTGTTGAAACCACACCGATTTGTATGCAATGAGGCAGCACTGCAGTGTTTTTTTTTACTTTTCCAATTGTAGTTTGACTATGAATTTGGGGGTACCAAGAACCATTACATGGCAAAAGTAGGGGCTTACCTCCCCTGCAAAAAATACAATTTTCCTATTTTTATGTTTTTTTTACAGTTATGTTTCTTGATATTGAAATAATGGAGTGTGGCTCATAGTAGTAGGACTTGGTAGAGCATAAGGCAGTAAGAGTTTGGTGCATTCAGATGCCAAAAGAGAAGGAGCTCCACACTGATGGCCCTCTGACAGAGAATGTATTTGCAGCACATGTTAGAGTGGTGAGGAAGTGTGCACAAATTGGCCACAGAGTCAGCATTGTCAGCATCAAATTCATAGTTTTACAGAAATTAAGTAGCACAATATCCTGCAGTAGTCAAAATACAGTGTTTTTACATTAGTCTTTATAGTACAGGAGCAGATCTGTAGGAAATGGGTAGCTAACAAACCTCCTTTGTCTGTGGTGTGCTCTAGTTATAAATCTGCAGATTTTGTTCTGCGGTATCTAAAGAATTTGTTAATTATTGATGGATGCACCAGATTGGTAGGGTTGAATTCAAGAATCGGGAGTGGTGGTACTCTTCCCATTAGAATGTTTGGCCTATTTTGTCAGCATCAGATTGTAACAGGTGAACAATATGGCTATGATCCTATTGACTATGTGACTGTCTTATGCATAGGTTAATGAAGTGTCTGGCCATATAACCAGGTCTGAATATGTTCTAATAGATCACTATCACAACTAGTAATGCACCATTCCTATTTGTACATATCAACAAGTGTTGTATGCCAAATAGCAAGATGTTTGCTCTTCCTCAGATTCACTGTGAGACTTAGCTATTCCAGAAACATAGAGAGGTGAAAGAAAATTTCTAGAAAAGGTTGGGGAGCTTTCAGAAGACCTAGTAGCCATGTTGTCACATAAATAAATAAACAAATCCTAATTCAGGATAGATGTTGCAGGAGTTAATGTACAGAAGAAAAGTACAGTAGTCCAAGCAATGAGTCTTGGGGGACTCCAACTGTTAGCAAATAAATTTGTGTTTGTTGTTGATCCAGAACTACTCAGAAATGTCTGTTATGCAGAGAGTTAATTAACTACTGCAGAGTAGAGGGACTAAGACCCTAGACTAACAATTCATTGGTAAGTAGGATCTAATTCACTGATTCAAAGGCTTTGGCAGATCAATGAGGATTTGTCTTGTTAATTTTCCTGTTTACATGATGAGGTACAACATGTTAGCAAGGAATAAAAGAGCAGTGATGGTAATACATCATTTCTTCAAGTCATGTTCCTGGCAAGAGAGAGTACACCATGTGATTTAATCTGAGTCCTTAACTATAAAGCTACTGTTTTGTCCAAAGTCTTGGCCTCAGGTGAGAGGAACTAGCTTACATAGTCTTAGGATCATGGAGGCCATGGATTCTCTTTGTGAGGTATTTCTGTGGCCTTTCCAGTTGGTGCAGGTGTTTGGAGAGGTACATACCAAATGGGGCATTCAATTATTGGCCTAATGAGGGAGGAGTACAGAGAGGTACTAACCTCCATTTTTCTGGATGCAATCCCTTTACTTATGAGATGAACCACGTAAAAGGCTTTTCTGAACCATGCCGCTACATGATGGTCATATGTGAGATTGTTGTCAGCTTGTGTACCCAGGTCTCTCACCACAGGTTGTGTGCTTAGGGGATTGCCTCTAATGTGGTAATGAGTAGGGGCCGTGTTTTTGTCAAATGGTATGATAATACATTTTTTTGCATTTAACTTAAGGCCATGACTTTGGCACCAGTCGTTTGTTGCTGTGAGACCCTCTTGAAGTATGTTAACATCATTTGGGGAGTCAATGACAGCACCCAACTTACAGTCATCCACAAACTTGGTCAGCCACAGGCCTTTTATCTTTCCCTGGACCTCTAAGAAGTAGATGCTAAACAACAGGGGTCCCAGAACAAATCCCCGGTGGACACCACTGGTGACAGATCTGCTATCGGAGGTAGTGACACCTATTTTGACCTTGTGGGTCCTATTAGTGATCCATTTGGCAATCCACCTGATAAGATTTACACCAAGTTCTGTTAGCTTTTCGATGATGCTTGAGTGGGGGATTGTGTCAAAGGTTTTGGCCAAGTCAAGGTAAGCTGTGTGTACTGACTTTTCATCATCCAGTGCCTTGGTGACAGTCTCAAAAAAGTCAACCAGGTTCAACAGGCAAGATCTACCCTTGACGAATCCAAACTGGGTGGGGTCAAGTGCTTGGAGATTGCCTATGTCCTTGTTTATGAGGTCCATAATAATACGCTCCATGGCCTTACAGATCAGACTTGTCAAGCTAATGGGGTGAGAGTTACCAGGGTCAGTAGTGGCACCACCTTTGAAAGGTCAAGAGGACGAGAGCAGTGTTTAATTGGAGTTAAGCTGGAAATATTCCAGAGTTTATGGATCACACCTATGGATAATGAGAATTTTTTTAATTACTGAGTATTGTTTAAATTACAGCTCCAGTTTCAGAATGTGGTGCTGCTAGTTCATGAGATGTGGAAAGTAAATGCAGTAAACTATCTTGATGGTGATGCAGAAGTGTTGTTAGTTGCCAAAAGCTAGAAAGGCACCTTTCAAAATTTGCACTGCACATAATTGCATCATTACTACAGGGAATGACATTAAAATCATTGCTTTTTATATTTTAAATTAAAATTTCCATGGCATTAAAATCATTGCTTTTTGTATTTTAAATTACATTTTCCATGGCATAGGGACTCCTATGCAGTCAGATAAAGTTTCTGCCATACTGTACATTATGACCATTCACAAGCATTAGTGTGTGATCAGCAACATTCATCATATGTGCAGCACAGCTGAGTTGTGCTTTCTCATGTTGATAGGTTAGCAAGCTTTGAGTATGGGTGAAAGTGAGGAAAAGCATTTAAATATATCTATAAAGCAGACACCAGGCTCATTGACAAAACACTGACAATAATGTTTTGTGTGATCACTAGTGTGCAATTAGTGTTGATTTTTCCCCCCTGGGAGATTAATGCAGTTCTCCTTTCCAAACCTCAAAGTTTTAATATATAGTAGTGTGGGAGGACACCTCCTTTGTCAGGAGCTGCTGGAGACTTGCCCTCTGCAAAAATGAAACAAGTTTTTAGTAATTATTTTGATATTGAACACTGCCCACATTCAAGTGATATTACTTTTGTGTGATCACAGCTAGGTGCATCGATCACAAAAAAACACATAGAGAATAATACGCTATCACAGAACCAGCTAACAGCTCCTAATAGAGTGTATGAAACAACATGTACCTTTTTTTCCGAATTGTTACCTGACTTCAGTTAGACACAACAGTGAAAGCATCACTTCACAGATTATACCAGCATATGTGAAAGTTTGTACTATAAATTTTTAGTAATTGCTATTTTCTAAAACCATAAGACAGACCATAATGGGCAGTAAATTGTTAGGAAATATCTTCCATGCACCATCATTTTTACAGTGCTAGGGTGTCTATTGCTTCTTGGTAAAATAGTCGGTGACTAAGCATTTTATTCTTCTTCTGGCTTTTCCTGGTTAGGGGTCACCACAGCAAATCACCTGTCTGCTCATGACTGGCAGTAGAGTTTTATGGTGTTGAGTTGCCAGCTTGGTGCCCAACCTTTCACAGAAGGCACACACACACACCTAGGTCTGATTTATAGTGTCCAGTCCACCTACAGCATGTCTTTGGGATGTGGGAGGAAACTGGAGCACATGGAGGAACCCCACATGACCACAGGGAGGACATGCAGACTCCACACAAAAGGCACCCCAGCTGAGGATCGAACTGGAGAACATCTTGCTGTGAGGCAACACCGCTAACCACTGCACCACTGTGGCTGCCCTATGGGTCATCATTTTCTTGTTTCTTGGATATTCTAGATTATTTTTTGATGTAAAAATATAAAATAAAAGATGAAAGACTTCATTATTTTGTTTTGGAATATCTTTGTAAAATTGAATATCTGTTTGTTAAATATACAAAATATATGAAAAATTAACAGCATGTCTTTAGTCCCTATTTTTAAACTGTAGTTAGCTGCTTGCTACGGGAATGGTGCAAGGTAGCTGTGTTGAATTTTTTGGAGATGAGGGAAATGTACTGGATAATTGGTTGAACTAAATTCTTAAGCAAAATATTTTAGGACTGTAAAATGAATGAAAATGTGTTAAATGATGATGAAATAAATGGGGTAGAGACAAGTTTAAATATTGAAAGGGATAGTATGATACCATTTACTGATAGGAAGATAAAATACAAATGCAAGTCTTATTCTAGACACTTGTAATGGCGATGTTAGAGAAACAAATTTAGACAAAGTTCTGGGACACTACACAAACTTTGAGTAATTACCATTTGTTACAGAAAAGGGTGAAATTAAACTGATAAAGTTTTCATTTTAGACAATTAAACATATGTACATAAGGAAAGAGGGGGACTGTTACATTTTTAAACCTCACAAAATAGTCCCACAAGCAGTTTAACATCTAATATCAGAACTAGAGTCATAGCTTTTCCAAAAACAAATTGCATCAAAAAGTTAATTCATTTCCAGAAGCTAGGGTAACATATATCAGAGAAGCATTTAGGAAAATTTTAAAAAGAAAAAAAATGTCAACACTATAATTTTGCACATGGTATCAGAGCTATCAGGAAATATAGCACACCTCGGAGTTGGTAGGGAAACCCCAAGATATTTTCTTCATAAAAGCAGTGGGCATCATGGTTTCCTTTTGCAGTATTTTAATACATCTGAAGAGGAATCCACACTTGAACTCTAAAACTGTAAAAACAGTTGCATTATGTACAAAGCATTGTTCAAGTCTTGTTATTGGCTGTCTGGATCAATTTGGGTTCAGCGTTGAAAGAAAATATTTTAGACCAATAGAACTATTTTATTTATCTTAAGCAGGGGGAAAGGCTACTTGCTCAAAACTATCTTATCAGTAGATTTCAAAACTAGTGACAATTTTTGGAGCATATACAAATCTCACAATATTTTACTTAGGTAGGTTTGCCATAAATGCTGTTATACTAATGGAAGCAATCTTAACAACTATTTTCTTTTAGTGGTCTAATGTACTAAATAAAAAAAAAATCCTTAAGGGGTGGGCACAGAAACATGGTTTAGGGAGAGGTACTGGAACCACATTTCTAGTTCTCTGATTATACATTTCAGCTCCCTTCCAAAATGTTTGGAATCTCAATGCCAAGCCCTGAAAAAAAATTAAAATACAGGAGAAGAGCGAATATTGAACATCGGTCTAATCCTTTAAATTTGGTTTAGTCAGGGAAAATCCCCCTGCAATCCTGATATGGGATTTACATGTCCTCCTAGAACTCCAAAACATAGATAAATATAGATATGTATGTATAACAACTCTAAGTTCACCACACCTCAAAGAAAAGGGAATTATTCTGAGAAATGGCAATCTTGAACTTGGCATACACATATCCGGACTTTCTGTCATTCAGTCTTCACATTCCAGGACTCAACATTCCAAGTCCTGACATTTCATTTACCATAACATTCATTACTATAATATGAAAGTAGGTATGGAAAACAGTGACTATATAACCATCTTTGTATTTTATTAATTAAAAGTAAAGTAATTATCTACTTATGAATAACTGAGTGCCAACATTGATTGTGCTTTAATGATTGTTAGGCTTGAGGGGAGCAGATGGGGCTTTTATTGTCTTGTACAGACCACTGACAGTATATATTGAGATTTAATAAATTTAGGAAACTTTTGAACATAATAGATATTCAGAATAATATTTTGTTAGGAGAATTACATGTATCTTATACCACCATCCAGGGTGCTATTCATAAGTCCACCTTACTGCCAAGAAACTTTCACTGGTTATTTTAAAGACCAGGGTCTTATACACATTGTAAATACATCTAAAGGATATAACATACTATTTTACTTTTGTTCTTGCATGCAGAAATGTAATATTAGTAATGAGGTCTTACCTCCCCCCAATCTTTATCAAAAAACAGCTGATTTTTTTCATTTTTACCTAATTTGACTGAATAAATGATTAAAATACCAAAACCATTTAGAGCAGGAACAAATTATATGGATGCTGGACATGATTTGATGTCTTGAATTTTGAAATAAAAGCTATTACCAGGATTCAAAAGTAGGCCTGGCTTTAAAAGGTAATACTGTAGAAAAAGGGTGTGTTAATGCAATCACAAAAACTGACAATTCAAAGACACATCCCCCAGATTTAATAAAATCCATGTAGACATAGTGTAGCATCTACACGAATGTTACTGTGTCCATATACCCCGTTCCCCCTTGGTAGTGTGCCATGCATATTAATGATGGCATGTTGCTGAGGGAGAGCCATGGGACATGGTTATTAAATCAGTGTAGGGAGTGTGTGACTAACTGTGTCCACAGAAGAATAGCATACCTCCTATACTGTCCAAGTACATTATATCAATGTATTTAATTTCAATTTTTGTTTAAGTTTGCTCAGCCCTGCACAGAGCACAGCAATTGACACATGCCAGACATCTCAAAATAGAAACCGGATACATTTAATTTGTGATACAAAGCTCAAGTTTAAGCATATCTTAGTGGGTTTGCATGGTGCAGCACTGTGCTTAGCAGTGCCTAAAGTTAGCTCAGAGGTATATGTAAAAGTATAGCAGCATTCCACATATCCATGTAGCCAAGTGGTTAGAGTTATGGCCTTAAGTGCAGGGTTTGATCTGCTGTGCTCAGCTAAGCTCTGCTAATACTTGCTAAGTCCTGCTAAGCACTGCATAAAAAAATTCTGTTTAGGCACTACTTGGCAGAGCTTGGCATTGCTTAGCTGTGCTTAGCTGGTTTGTGCACTAAGCACTGCTAAGCATTGCCAGTTTAAGCACTGCTCAGCTCAGCTGCACTGGTTTGCATGGTGCCAAGCAAAGTGCCACATTTTTAAAAATTGCTCAGTGGTGTGTAAGGGCAGGAAAACAGTCCATATTAAGTTCAACAGGCAAAAAGACAGTATAATCCATTGGAGTGTTTTCTCTGAGGGATACACTATGGCAGGCATTGGAGAGGGCTAGCACTTTTGGACATAGCACTGGGACATTCAGGAGACCAGGGTCATGGTTGGACTCCTTGTAAAAAAACATGAGGGCTGGCTAATGCAGGGAGGTTACTAGGGCTCAGAGTGCAAGGTGGAGACCTGGGACTGGCTGGCAAAGGAACTCACTAGTGCAACAGGTATCCCTCGCACAGGTGAGCAGTGTCATCACCACCATGACAACCTGAAAAAAAGGAAGGGGGCTCTCTTGGACACCTGAGTCCAAGAATTCTGGGCTGGGAATGTCCCACATGTATGTAAGTACCATTACCTGTATTTCACCAATATCTAATCTTGAATGTCTGCTAACCAGTATGCATTATGGTGTTCTCTCAACTAACAGCTGCAGAGGAGAAGGCTCACAACATTGAGGCACATGCCAGGTGCTTGGCCAGGTTGCACCATGAGTGTGGTGAGTACAGTTGTATTTTGCAATCTATAGTAAGATAAGCAATAAAGAGTAAAGCATTACCTGCCATTAGGTATATGCAGTAAAGATTGTATTGCAATGAATGTGAACATAGACCTGTACTTTAATACATGACTACTGCCAACTGTAGTGCAATAAGCAGGGAAGAGTAAAGTATTAACTTTGCTAAAGTAAATGAAATAAAGTTTCTACTGCAATAACTGGATTTACAGTTGTATTGCAACACCTGCACTACAACTGCTGTGCAATAAAAACATGAAACTATATCAGTAACTGCATGAAGGTAACTCTAATAAAGCTGTGTCATGTAATATGTGTGGAATTAAGGCTGTTTTGTATGAAATTGATTATGATAACTGTTCTGCAATAAAAGCACAAAACAATATGAGTTTTTGCCTCAAGGTATATCTAATAAAGAGTGTTGTGCAATAAGTGTAGATTCAGAGCTGTTTTACAAGAAATGAATTATGACACCTGTTCTGCAATAACACATGAATCAATAACAATAACACCCAAGGCATATTGTGTATATCAGGATTGTCTTGTTTTAACCATTGCATTTCAACTATATGCACTTAGGATCTGAGGTACGGTGCTGCAGGCAAGTATACCAGTGTAATATCTATAGACTGCAAATATACTCTCTGTATATATATATATATATATATATATATATATATATATATATAGTTGAGCTAGCCAACCCGATAATCTGATATGGTTTGTAGACTTCACGGATATTTCATACCACTAGCAATATATTGTGTACACCTGCATTCTATGTAGTAATGTATAGGTTACCTGGTATATCTAACATGCTTGAATTTCATGCATGTGTGTTCATCTGTCACTGCAGTCTACTATAAAACTGTACTACTAATACCATCTCATATATTGGTTCCAGGTGAGCTCTAGGTAAATATCAGTCAGTAAGTAAGCAGCAGTGACTCAGTAGCTCAGTTTGTTAAATGTTCTGTCTGAAGTACATTTTGTCACACACAGGCCAGGGTTCAAATCCGGTGCTCTGTAGCACTATATATTACAGTAGCAGCCATGAAATGATTGCAGATTTTCTCTCCACAGAAACTACAGGAAAATTGGTGAGTTAAGACATATTCCGGGTAAATAATTGTGCACTTAGATGTCACAGACTGTTAAACTCATTACTGGGTATGTGAATATACAGCATACAATAAAGAAAATAAATATAATACTAATAAAATAAAATAAATAAAATGTGTAATCACTGGCTGTATGCCTGGAGTGTCTGTTAAAGGTTGCTGCAGTCAATTAATACATTCGATGCAGATGTCATTGGCAGTCACTGCTATTGGGTTCTATCCCCATGCCTGTCAAGTAAGGCAAGCTAGTAGTGTAGTTTTTGCACTGTACACATATATGTCTCTCAAGTCTCACACTGTCACAGAATGTAATTAGTAGCACATAATCCCTCTGTCACACATTTACCATTGCCGTAAGTATTTAACCAGGAATATATCACTACATCAGCCCACAGTACGCCTTAGTAGATTTATAGGTCCACCTAATGTGCAAGTGTTCTGTTTAGTTTACTGCACACAGTTGTTATGGCTTGGCCCATACTGTCCCATGCAGATAGCTTGAGTGGTATGTACTTGCTACAGCAGCTATAGGCCACTTGAAATAAAGAACCTAACCCACCCCAAACAATTCTAATTAGCCACCAAATACTACCTTAAAAAACACTGGATCTGCCAATGTATGCATCCTCCCTGACCTCCACCTACCCACACACTACTCTTTCACTTAATCTCACAAAAATCAGTATGCACAACTTGCAGCCTTGAACAACTTGCATCTTATGTTTTATTATGAAACCTTCTAATCCTTCCTCATACTTAGCCTACTGGACCATAGATTAGCTAATTTTCTCATGCACCTTGCTATACAGTACTTACTGAAGCTGAGATTAGCTTATATATTTAACATGCAAATTATTTACTTACTTTATTTTTTCTGTTGTTCATCCATCTGCTTATTGTATTTTTTTTTCTGTTAACATCTATTTATAACTTGTAACTTCTAGTAAATTCTTTACTGTTATATATAGATTTTTTGGCATATGATAGAGCTTTTCTCCCTGGGCCTCTGCTGAAAAAGGGCTTTAGCTCAGTCAGATACTCCTGGTCAACACATGTAAAATAAATAAAAATAAATTAATAAAAATGAAGAAAGGACAGACCTGTACAGTAGCTAGCAGTACTATGAAATAGACTATAATGGTATTAATGGACTGTTTATTTCTATCTCTCCCCACCCCTTATCTTCATTTATTTATTATTGTTATCCATTGGTTATGGTTTACTATTAACATCTGTTGTTACATTAAACTTTATTTTGGGGTATGTGTTTTACTATTATTATGTATTATAATGGTTGCATATTGACATATCTTGCTAAATACCTATGTTGTTGGCCATATGCCGTAACTGTTACTGAGATGCTGTTAATATACTGACTGTTATGCTATTTATTGTTGTGTTCCATATAATATGCATTGAAATGTTATTGGGTTATTTCCAATGTTCTGGTATGCTGTTATTACTAACAAATTGTATTGTTCATAATTAATCTATACACATTGCTATACCTCTATCACCACAGCACAACAGGGTAGGCCAGTTCCTGCTGATCTGCCTACCTACCTCAGCTGGCCATAGCACAGGGTACCAGCACATCTTGGACAAAGGCCAGTGGTGCCCACTCCACTGGCCCTGCATCACCTTTGGGTGGAAATGCTTCAGGGGACAGGAACTGTCACCTCCAGAAATGGTTGCAGAGGGGTGCCAGTCACTGAAGTTCAACTATCGACCATGGTGTGCAGGATAGTTCATAGGACCTGTGAACAATGCCTGCACTGGATTGAGGGCAGACTCGACAACCTGGTGCCACCTTTGGGGCAGCAAAGGAGCAGTGTTGACTGCCCATGGGTGGGGAGCTCAGTCATGTGGCTGCCAACTGGAGATACATGTTTCTCAGATTCCACAACACCCTCCCCATCCAAGGTGTTTACTCCCTCATGCTGTCTTGTCTGTCTGCAATTGCATCCTCTCCTACCCAGCTTACCTTCTCACACATACCTATATCCCTTCACCAACATTCCATTATTTTCTTAAAAAAATAAAAAGGGCACCTGTCCCACAAAAAAAAATTGCCCCATACATAGCTCTCCATTTCTCACACATGTCCACTGAACACAACTAATTTGCTCCAATTGGCTTGACAATACATTTATGTTATCCTCACCCCTCTCCCTGGACTTGAGAGTCCAAATTCATCCACAAAATCTGTCAAATTCCACAGCTGTTGCTGTACAAGAAATGAAAAGCTCTGGTTCTTCCCTACACCTGTCCTGCACATCTCTACCTGCATTTCAGTATGTTTTCCCCTTGCTTGCCCCCACTTCACCGCTGTCTTATCATCCCCTTTTTCTTTTCTTTTTAAATTTTTAGCATGGGTTTGCACAGAACTAAGAGGCATGCCATGCAAACCCACTCAAACCTGCTTAAAAGTGCCTTAATGTGCCTTAATGATCGTATGTGCTTCTCCTAGTGTTAGGCACATGTACAAAATAATCATCCCTGCCAAGTCTTGAACCCAGGCCCCTGTCAACACTGGGACGCTGGATAAAATAAACCACAAAACAGAGTACTATGTAAACTTAAAAATAAAAAAAACACCACACCAAAAGTCCCAGCCAAATGTTTAGTATTTTTTTTTTCCAAAACATGGGAACTTCTTTCAGAAACTGAACCAGAGTAACTTCCTTCCTTTTAAAGACTATAATCTATAATATATATATATATATATATATATATATATATATATATATATATATATATATATATTTAAAAGCTTTCATAAGAAAATAAGAATAAAATGAAAAAAGTTGGTGGATGGCATAAACAATTCTGTCATAAAACATACACATACAAGTACTGAAAATTACAAATGTCCTTGACCTTGCAACATTAAGACAGGCAATTAGATTTGATTTTCAAAACAGGCTTAATAGATATTAAATTGTTAATTTATATATCTGTTTATAGTCTTTAAATATACATCCATTTATTGACATACATTTATTTTATGTAAGTATATTTTATGTATATTTAAGTGTGTACTTCTAGAGCTACTTTTAAGTGTGTATTTAAGAGTGTGTGTTTCTTTAAATATTGCTGGTCCAGGCATGGAGCCTCTTTCTGAGTCTTTAAAAGGAAAGAACTTACTCTGGTACAGTTTCTGATGAAGTTCCTGTGTTTTGGAATGAATGCCCTGAAACTGTGCTGAATAAACATTTGGCTGGGACTTTTGGTGCAGCGTTTTTTTATTTTCAGCTCTGGGACTCTGATGCAAAAAGTACACCAGTACACAGCCAAATAAATAATAATCGATGTACATGAGACCTGGGATACCAAGTAAATTTACCCTTTTATCAGCAGCATCTTTAAACACACCAGCTAAGGCAGCAATGGCAAAGTACATGCGTACAACTGGGACCCTGCTGCAGACCAATTGCCTTTGAAAGTCATGCACATAACGATGGATGCAGATATGTGTCACAGACTGTATGTATGCACATATATCTTGCCAATACACTGCTGCAGCACTGACTCAGTACCTCAGTCTGTTAAATGCCTTGCATGCAATGCATTTTGCCACCCACTTTCCTGGGTTTGAATCCAATGTGTTGCTCTTCACTTACATTGTTTTGAACACAGCAAGTAATAACTGATTCATGCAATTTTAACCCACACAGGTTGCTGCTATTGAATTAACTGCTACCCATGTTGCAAGTCAAAGGCCTGCAGGTAGGGACACACTGCACATGTTCGTATAGCCTAACTATATGTTGCCTACTACTTTATGATTGGCACTGTTACATAATAGATGTACCTTAAGCACATGCCTCGAGCAGACTGTAAAGGGTACCCTTACCCTGGATCTGCTGTAATTACACAGCTGACACTGATGTCTCAGTTACAGATACACCTTGCTGTCCTCCAAAGTGCTCACACTCCCCCCTATATGTCCTAGGCATGCACAGCTGTATGTTAAGCTAGCTGCTACAGACCTACCATACCTCACAACCCCCTAGAACAAGGGATCCAGACAAAAAACATACATAAAGGGTGAGGGGGGGGTCCAGTGATAGGGACATGTTTCACAGTTTGCCCCTACAAAGTGAGCTGATAGAATAGCAGCTACTACATTGGCATGCATATTCTGATGGTATGACATCTGATACTCACATGTCTCTCTCTTCTTACTGACCACAACCCACAATGTTTACCACTGAACTGCTTCATAATCACAATGTCATAGGACAATGGCCAAGATATCATGCAAAACATACCTCTTAAATCTCAACAGTGGACAGTATTTGTACCTTCCCTCTGTGATGTAGTCTCCACACCTCACTAATGTCCATCTCAAAGACTAAGAAAGAGGCCATGGCCTACATGAAGCCCTTAAATATTACACTGTGGTACCATGTCATTGGCTAATGAAAGTGCAACCCAACTGTTTTGGATGCAGTTAGCAAGTCTGAGCCACAGATTGGTGGACAGGCAATCACCTGTTAATGAGCATTACCTAAAATGGCAATCAACTGCTTATGGGGAACAGGTCTGTATGTTGCTTTACTCAGACAGATAATGGTTTTGGAAGCTGTTTGCAGAGGTTCTGGTCAAAATAGGATTACTTCACTCTACCAGGTATGTAATACATGTCCCCATATAATGGGATCCAGATGTGAGGATGGAAGTATGGGAAATAGGGATTACAACAGTAGGCCTGTAGTACATCTGTGGTATTGACATGTTGGTGATACTCTGTTGTCCAACAGCTACAGGCATGCCTATCCACTGTCCCCGCTTTAAATCAAATCACAGCTCTTCCCCGTTACTCCCTCCTACAATGGCTGGCTGTTGTAGGAAAGCTAGTGGATTATGAGTTAGACATATTGACAGTATGTAAGGGTGTACACAGCTGTAATATCAAACAATGTACTGTAATTCACCTCCTCTCAGTCTGTCAGTGTCACACAGAAATAGTTCTGACATTGTAATGGTATCCCTGACTGTCCCAGATGTACTCTGGCTAGGTCACTGCTTTGTAGACATTCATACCTCATTGCTTGAAAGCTATAGCTAACATACCTGTCAACCCCTTACAGCAGGAATTCAGGTCATAGCCATAATTAGTGGGGGGACACAGGCCCAAACTCAGTGACAGAGTATACATATTGGCCATAAAAAGTAAGAGTATGACTAGGCTAACAGATATTACTGTAGCATAAGTGGTGTCCAAGGGGTCTGGCATGTGACAGCCATATTATCGTTATTCTGACAACAACCATCAATGATTGGCCAATCATTTGTCAGACATCCACATGTGTGTGCCAAAAGGATCACATCTATGAGGCATACGTTCACATTCTGGAAACATCTGTGTAGTGGAGAGGTATAATGCCTACAGGGAAGATATACTACAGCAGGTTTGCATTGCTGTCTGTCATTGTGGCACAATGGTGTTCCTGGACTGTCCCATATAGTTGTAATAGCACACAGCTATTTGTCTGACATTGGCTGTATGACATAGTAGTGGGACTTTGACTGTAGGGGGACACACGACAGTAGACTGCAGTGAAGGGTGTAGAGACATACAACAGGCTCTGTCATGGCACACAGGGACATAACTGGTATTGCTATCTTGGTGATAGCCACACATGTAGTGTGTTGGTAGACTGCAGGGTATTATGTATGAGAGAGCAGTGGATAGTGCAGTACATTTTGGTTGTGCAGGGTCTGTACATATCTGGTCCTGTAATGTGTTCCCCTGTTGTTGTCATGCAGGAACAATGTATTGACAGAGCCAACCTCCATTTTCATCTGCAGAACATGACACTATAGTAGATGCCCTCAGACTCAACCATTACATCCTGCTGTCAAGAGGTTGCCACAATCAAGAACAGTGGGCAGCATTGTGGGCCAACCTTGTGAGGGCTGTTAATGATATTGGCCAACAGGACAGGACCTATGAGCAGGTTTGACACCAGGCCACAGACATGGTCAAAGCAGCACATCAAATGGCAGCTGCTGCTGCCACTGGTGGAGGGCCTGCAACATAACAACCACTCTCAGCCATAGAGGAATTCCTGGTGAACCTAGGATCACCCCACAGCTCTCATCAAACCATCATACCATACATCCTGGAGGTGGGTGCCACAGCGTCCACATCAGAGGAGCATCCAGGTTAGCCAGCTCTGTTCACCAGTATAATACATTTGCAGTCATTGTGACAGGCTCTACAGACTGGTACATGGCTGTCAGGTCAATCTGCACTGCAGCAGGGATTGGCTTTTCACCACAGCTATGCACACATTCTCAGAATGTCAGCAATATAGCCAGTACCACATTAGCTACTGTACATGTGGATATATGCACATATTATTTTGTAACACTGCAACATTTAATGTTGCTGACAATACCTCTTCCTCACCTTTTCACAGGTATGTCAGGTGTGGCCGGAGTTCATGGTCCTGTACCTGTTAAGTGTCATACTGTTGTTTTGCCTGATCAGATATACCCTATGAAAGTTAAGAGCTGCCATTTTGCCTTTTGCACAAGTGTTCTGCTTAGCTAGAGTGGAATAATTGTATGTTCCATTTCGCAGCAGTTAACTACAGTGCATAACTTAGGGAATGACAGGTGTGTATTTGTACAAACATTTATATGTCTGCACTTATAGTTATGAGCAACTATGCAGCCTGCTATACATGAGGCAATTACTCCAAGATGCACATTCAGACACAATAGGGAGAAGGTACATACCTGAGGCAGTGGTACTACAACTGGCATATCATCATCAAGATAGCTGTACTGGGTTTTATATGAAGGTCTGTCACATACACTGTCATATTGCATACCTCACAGGTGTATTAAACTGGCAACATTACCTGGATGTAGCTGATGTGCATGTTATACAGGGCCTGGGTTGTCTGTGTATATTGTTGTGGGTGTGTGTGTGTTGTGCATAGGATCAGAGAAGAGAAGATGTGGGACATCTAATGCAGTTGTGGATCCTCATCTATATGAGTCTGTGTGGATTACCATACATAATAGTGCAGGTGGTAATATACTGCTTTTGTCTTGCTTCTCACGGGTGAACGGGGGGGGGGGAGTTGGAGTCTGTCCCCCTCACAACCTGATGTCAGTGTCTCATTGGACACTGATAATGATGGTGGCCATAGTGAGGAACAGGTGGGGTTGTCTGTGACTGTATCTGTCCCAGAGGTTGACATCCCTCTTCTATCCTCATTGTACCAGCACACAGTCAGTATGCCCACACATACCCAGTCACCAGAGGCCACTGATATTGGACAGCCAGAGGGTAGCAACATAGTACAGGAGAGCGTGAGAACTATGGCGTCAGTGAGTGTTGACACTGGCCATAGTCAGACAGCTGGCAAGGTCCCACACAGGCAGATTGACAGGGTACTCAAAGGAGGACTGCTGCCCATCTGCTTCCTGTTGCAGGTGTCACATCATGGGTCACTCGATGCATGTTTCATGCTGTCATGAGGCACAACCATGAGCTGAACTCAACACCAGATGGATGCTTAGGGTTATGGATACAGCACAGTCTGACATCCACGACTTCCTCCACCACATTGGTGACGCCATGGAACATTTCACTGATATATTGGACAGACAGTAGGCTCAGACAGTGTCTGTCTTTGAGCACATGTCTGTGCTGAAACATGTAGTTGGGGTTCGGCATCGGTCACATGGACGTAGGCCTGCAGCACCATTTGCTGGTAGTCCACATCGCTGTGCACACTCATGTTCCCATAGTGACAGCACCTCCAGTGCTACAGAGGAAGATGTGCTGTCCACATCATGACATGGCAGGTCATGGGCACGGGGTCCTGGGTGGTCCCGTGGGGGACACAGGCCCAACAGACAGCAATGACCATAAGATACTAGCACCACATCTGACCTTGGGCATGGTGCTGCCTGTGCTACTCATGGAGGAGCCATCTCCCATGTTCATGACCAGAGACAGTGAACTGTCTGATCTACCATGTACGGTCCACAGCTATCCACCATATGCACATGTAGGGCTAGGACAGAGCTTGACTGTGTACATGCACACACTCCAACACCGCTGTCACATGCAGGTCACCTACAGACACACACAGCACCACTCCATGACCCATGTCACCAGCACCCCTTCCTGGCTCACACACATGCTGTCAACTGTTTGGCACAGTCTAGGCCTCTGGCACCATCACACCACACCCTGTGCATGTGATAATACCTGTGCACCATCCCTACCATCCATGCCATCAATGCAGGGACCCTGCATATATGTGTCTGATGCACAAGGTAACCATATAATTGTACATGTGTTTGTGTAGAACAGTAGTGTTATCCCATAACAGTTGTTGTGATCCACCACAGGTACTGTATGCTGGCATGTGTCAGGAATACACATCAAAAGTTGTGTATATTTGTACACTGGCAGTAGTGTTACAGAATGACAGGCGTGTCACAGAGCTGTGTATGCTTTTGTCCCAGGAGTCTGAGTGGTGTAACTATGGACACATGGTGGAAATACAGTGGCACACAATGGCAAGGCAGCACAGCAAAGCTATGATGTCAACAAGGTTTGCCAGTATATGTGCATGGCTCCATAGGTGCATATGTGTAGAACAGTGTGTCAGGGACAATGGGGACAGTCACCGTCATCATGCCTTCATACCCTATGAAACACTCTACTACCTTGATACATGTCACCTGGGTAGTCTGCACATACAACTGTAGATGGTGGTGAACATCAATTATGCTTATGTAGAGAAGGGCAATTTAGGGCCAGGGTCTTGCCACAGTGTCATAAAATGCATAACTAATGCACAGGGGTAGGCCACATGGGCATGTCTCTAGTGCTGTCCGGAGACATATTTACACACACACACACACACACACACACACACACACACACACACACACACACACACACACACACACACACACACACACACACACACATGTTGGATTCTGTGAGAGTAGAACCCCTACCTATCTAGTATTGCACACTATAGCTTGCAGCACGTATCGCATGCGCCACACTGTCTATCTGCTACTACATTGTCAGCCAGTGCTTTTAAGGTGGATGACATCAGCAGGCCTTATAACAGAGGCCACTATTGAGGCCAGTAGCTAGTCAGTGGGCATAAAATGCATAACCATTGCAATAGAGAAATCCCATAGGGGCTTGTCTGAAGTGCTACAAGGGGATATATATTCAGAAACACAGAGAGATGGACACTGTGAGATTATAACTCCTACCCACCTAGTATTACACACTATAACTCACAGCACTTATCGCATGCACCACACTACACACTATAGCTCGCAGCACTTATCGCATGCACCACACTGTTCATCTGCTACTACATTATCAGCCAGTGCTCTTAAGGTAGATGACATAAGCAGGCCTTGTAGAGGAGGAAACTTAGAGGCCAGCAGTCAGTCACATTTGTACATCCCTGCCCAAATCTATCTCAATCGGTATAACAGAGTTGTCTCCTTAAATGTAGTTGTGTGTGTCAGTAATGTAAATATGTTCTGTAGCTGTATGTATGGAGTCTACGTATCATTGTACTTTATATAGCTATATATATACATCTTGATATATATATTTATATATATATATATATATATATATATATATATGTGTGTGTGTGTGTGTGTGTGTGTGTGTGTATATATATATATATATATATATATATATATATATATATATATATATATATATGTGTGTGTGTGTGTGTGTATGCAACATACTGACAGAGACACTAATCAAGCATGAGGGGGATAGGGATAGACAGATATGTATATGTAGCTGTATGTCTGTACAGACATATGTCCACATAGCAGGTCTTTGGGCAGATGAGCCAACAGACATGGGCTCAAGTTAGTTACATGTAGGAGCATGCCCAGTGTGACTGTCAGTACTTACAAGGTGACTCCAGGTCAGACCTACTTGTACTCCAGTCCTTGATTTTGTGTGCTGCAGCCAATTGGCTGCTGGACCTGTTTCCACAGTCCAGCACCTCCCTGATATTTTGCCCAAGGCATTCCCTGGCTGTTTGCTGAATTTAATATGTATCCCATACCTATCAAGTGTAAAGACTGTAATGGAATGTGTAGAGTTCTGCATCATATTTTTGGTAAGTTTTACATAGCATTGTGATTTTCTGGGACATTAGGGGCATAAACATTATAGACTAATGTTAGGATACGATGAGAGACATTTGAGTTACTGACTCCATACACATTAGGGGATTCATGCTAATGCAAGACCTGTTATTTTGTCAACTTTCCACATTTCTCTGGCCAATAGTTAATCCTTGTCCTTATATTTGGGCCTTTGCCACTATTGTTTATGGCTTTGTCCAGGTTCTTTGCTCTAAAAGGTTGAGAGGGATGATGTGACTGGGGTACATGATGTAACATCACACACAGGGTGACAGTCTTCATAGTTCTCACTGTACATAATTTTGCAGAATGTCCAGCATTCTGTCCCATATGTCTGCTCTGTTCCTCATACAGTTGTGTTTATCCGGTAATATGCTATAATATGCAGTCCACTGAATTGTTGAAAGTACTGACACAGTTATGTGATGGCCTTTACATACTGTGTTTAATCTGATCTGTTGCAACTAGCCACTTACTAGATCATGTATAATGTCTGTAGATTTGGACCTCTGTCCCCCCCATTTTCTTTGGCTGTGTCCAGCTTCCTTGCAGTAACAGATTACGGTGTTATGACAGTCTGTTGGACTCCTACCATACGGGTAACTCACATGCAAAAGTTGTAGGTGTGGCCAGCTTCGAACCATCAACACCATTAGCCATACTAATGCGCTTATCCCAGTGAGCCACACTAGCCTCCAGAATGTGAGGTTTACTTCTTCACACTATCAACAGCATACAGACATACACTGTGACCCCTGCTGTGACCCCTGCACTTTGTGGAAAATACATGTGGCCACATTCTTTGTGATAGCCCTGGAATTGAGTGGTCTCCTGATATATCCTTGCAAACATACTGTTACTGCAACTGCATGGCAACACTGATGTGTTGGGAGTAGGTGACTCTGGCATTGACAGTCATGCATCTGTACTATGACCCCACTGTTTGGCATTTCCCTTGCATAATGCAGTGGGTTTTCCAGCCATGTGACCTAATGCATATTATGGGGCACCCAGTATTGGAGTACCTGTTGTCCCATGTAGCTGTTAGTTCGATGCAAGTAGACCAGTAGCCCACTCTATTCCCTTGCATACATGCAGTAGGTCCATACATATGCTACCATAGTCTAGTACCTCAAACATTTGTTGTATATAGATAGAGACTTACCTTGCGAATGCAGTGGTTGAAAGACCTGTGTTTCAGGGCCTACTCTATCTGATGTACACAGTACACATACATGGTTAGGTACAGGTTGTGTGGTCTGTCTGGCATCCTTTTTACTATGTATGCAAGTTGAAGTAAGGCATCAGTCCCTAGGAACCTAGGTTGCCAGTGCATGTGCTATGCTTTGTCTCTTGCCAAGACTAGGTATACTGACCATGCCTGTGTCTGCCTACAGGGACAGCCTCAGGGGTTTCCTCCTCTGAGTCCCTCTGTAGGTGTGGCTGTGGGGACACAGGCACTAATGGGTGGCTGTGTCTCCCTGCCCTCTGATAATTCTGCTGCAGCTGTTTCCATGGGATCATATTGTGTAGCATGGCACATACTGTAGACATCTGTGCACCAAACACATGGTCTCTGATGTACCTTGATTGTGCGTGTGCCTCATTATGGCATTCTTCGGTGTGTGTGTGTGTGTGTGTGTGTGTGTGTGTGTGTGTGTGTGTGTGTGTGTGTGTGTGTGTGCATGCATTTCTGATGGGTGTCATAATCCATGGTTTCAGTGCATATCCAGCATCCCCCAGTAGATGGCCATATGAGATGTCCCTCCTGGCAAACATCTGCTACAGCTGTGATGCATGTCATATATGGGAGTTATGATAACTGCCAGGACTGCCAGCACACACATTCATGATAATGCCCTGGGCATTGTGCATGACCTGGCAGTTGATGGAGTGATACCCCTTCCGTTTGACATAGACTCTACCCTCCTCACTGGGTGGTGCTTTGATGTGTACATGAGTGCAGTCTATGGCACTCAGTACCTCAGGGTAGTGTGCTACATAGGTTCATAGGTAGGTACTAGGCTATTGGCCCTAGGGCCTATATAAGCCTAGCCAAATGGTACCCTGGCTTTTGCCACCCAAGAAAATTATTTTCCTGTGCCCCTGTCAAGCAGAGCCACAGAAGTGATCCCCAGGGTGATTTTCCTATCTCCCATCCAATCATCAAGATTTTTCTTGAAGAGTGCTAATGAGGAGGTTTTGTTGATATACATAGGTAGTTTGTTCTAGAGTATGGGAAGTCTCTGAGAAATGGTAGAAAAGTTGCATACTTCTAGCACTCTCCTCAGGGGTGTGGGGTAAATAAATGTGCTCACTGGCATGTGTTAGCATGGCATCCAGGAACTGGTGGAGTACCCTGGATGCTGATGTCTGTGAAACCCCCATCATGTCCCCAGTTGGTCTTTGGAAAGTACCTGTAACTAGTATCTTAAGGGCAACACATACCTTTGTTTCCCCTTTGTTGGCTCTGGGTCTGAGTTGAGGGCGTCAGAGCTCGGTGCATTCTTGTAATATGTCTCTGTCCACCCTGTAGCACTCTACAACCTCCAGCTCATGTCACTCCTGGAAGGGTACCCTGGGCCTGAACACTCTTCTCCTTCTCAGTCTAGGCCTATTGTCAGCAGCAGCACTGACCTCAGCATCTACCACATACAGATGTGGCGGAGCTGCAGCCACCCCCTAGCATGCTTTAGTTAAAAATCCCATGTTTGTACTCTACTGGTGCAGAGTATGGGGGTGAAATCATATTGTAGGGTGTATACAACTTTTCTAGTGCTCTGCTGTAGGTACAGCCTGTGTGATTGTCTACCTATGATGCATTCCACCTGCCAAGTACATAATTATCGGTGTTTTAATGGCCCAGTTTAAGTGATATAGGGGTCATCAGTAATTTATATATGATTGGCTTTTTCAGGCAATTTTTTTTAAACGGCCTTCCCTGCTAAGCACTGCGGCACTGCGTGCAACCCACACTAGAGATATAAACAATGCTCAGCACTCAATGGACATACTCCGATAGATGGGCATGCTCAGCAAAGTGGCATGCCATGCAAACACACTCAGACTAGCTAAAATACATGCCCGAAGTTAAACAAAGCTTAGCAGGCACTGGGCATAACCCCCTGCTCAGCTCAGCAGTGCGGCACACAAACAGGTACTGCTGAGCTCCAATGTGCTTAAAGAAATACAGACAAACCCCTGTTTTATGCCAGCTACCTCTTCTGTAGACACAAACATGGTTCTGGGGCTACACAGATGTGATCTGAAGGCACGGATACCCATTTTTGCTATTCAGTAACCCCAGCTCATTTGCATACAGATCCATGCACTCAACCAGGAAACTGCATTATTCCAGACCCTGCCTCATTAGCAACCACAGAAATCTACCATTGTACATACTCCATGTAAGGCCCTATAATGCATTATTGCATTATTGTCACATATTTTATTTTTTTGTTTTTACACTTTTAAATATTTTCTTTTTCCATAACGGCATGTTTGCACACTGCTGCGCACCACACAAACATAATATGAGTATTAAAAAAATAATTATTTTCCATTATTTTCCATTACTTTTTGGACACACAGGGCATAGCTTTGCACATATCTGTATCTGCTATGCTATTTCTGTCCTTCTAACTGGGATTTTACAGCCCCTGTTCACTTTTTTATCTCATGTACACAGAAATTTTCTGTATACACTTCGGACACCAACACTGAGTCTGCAGGACTGCCTATCTGCTTGCTGGATTGCTCAAACATCCTCATTTGCATCCAGTTCACCTGCTTATGAGGTGATTTGCATGCCACAGACACTTCCATGTCCATACACTCATGCACGCCCCTCAGCTTCGTTTACTGGATCAAACAGCTGCTTACTCCCATGTAAACTCCATGGCACTATGCCTACACAGGAAATTAATCTGTATAGGCTTTATTGAATTCCCCCCACATTAGTTTCAATGAGGAAAGGCTTCAAGACTTCCAAAAGTGCTAATAGACCCCTGTTTGCAGCACTTATGGTAATCACCACTGGCAACCAATGCATACCATTTGCAAAAGTACCCACATGATTCAGTTCTGCACAAGCAAACACACCTCCAAAGGCACAAACACACACACACACACACACACACACACACACACACACACACACACACACACACACACACACACACACACACACACACACACACACACACAGGCACAAAAATATACAGGCATGCACACATACTGCCATACCTCTTATCTGTTCTTGAGTAAGCATAATGTCCCTGATCTTACCTCATATTTTCCCCATGCCTCATAAATTAGAAATGATTGTAATTAATTAATCATGCCAGTCATTCGACACACATCAAACTCACTTAACACCACTCATACCTCTACATATACTCACGCACACAGCCACACCCCTCAACACTACCTATGTACTAAACTCCCAGCACTTACCTCTAATGTTATCTTACCCATTGAAAGAAATGGGTGAGCACAAGCTTTGGATGAGTTAATTACTACAGCTGGCAGTAAGAATTTATTAAGCTGAATGTTTCAATTAATTGCTCAGCTGTATAAAGCATATACCACATGCATTTCTGGGGGAAGACCTTATGACTCATTACCATATTTTTCTCACCTAGAATGCTTCATTAACATTTATGGTATGCCATAATGACAGTCCACCATGGTGTTGCACCTCTTCAAGTTATATACTGTGATATGGTTGTCTAAGAACTGGAATAGGCTACCACTAGCAGTAAAAAGGAATTGCCACTGGTGGTGTCTTTTCTGTATCCTGGCCAATATGCAGACAACAGGAAAAATGGAGCTTGACATATGCTTTTAGTTACTAAAAGCAAAAACGTCATCAGTAAAAAGAATGGCTTGCATAAATAATGGATAAGTACTCATTCTTCAGCAGTAAAAGGAATATATAATCTACAGCACAAGCAAGAAGATTACACCAGATTTATTACTATAGCAAGGAGAACTGAGGAAGAAGACTTTTTGATTATATAAGGTCAGCTTGGACGAAACAGACTGGTCCATAAGTGTTTAACAATAACGATACCAAGATGGCAAAAAATAGCAATCTTCCATCTGTATGCATGTGATTATGAGAACTGGATTAGGAAAGACACGGTGGGCCTCAAACTTATGTCTAAAGGGGTCAGACAGAATAAAAGAAGACATTCTAAAAACTTCATAAAGTGGTCACTTACCTCTTTAAAGTTAGTAAGTATTTGGAGCAGATTTTAAACTTGTATATAATTAAAGGAGTGACGTTCTGTGTTCCATGACCTATTAACGCACTTAGTCAGACATTTAATAAAGCTGATATACCTGGAATATGAAACCCCAATAAATGTCAGCTTAGTTGCAATACTCTCTTCTGGAGCCTGGAGAATTACATGATTATTCCCAGAAGCTTTGTTACAGCCTTATACTGTTGGACTTATTTTTGTGGCTTGCCTCAGGATTCCTGGCTACACTTGTTATTGTGTAATCCTTCCAAACTAATTGTTGATGTGGATAGACCACTGGGCTTTCTTTTGTGGTTTGTTTTAGAATTATCATTTATACTTGCTCCTGCATGATTCTATCAAATTAATCATTGCAGTGGATAAACTCTTGGACTTCACTTTTATTGCTTATCTTTAGATTGTCACCTACACTTTGCGAGCCTGTCAAATTGATCACTGCTGTGGAGCAATCTCATCTTGTTTTATAGATTTATATGCTGCTTGCCACTGGAACTTATACTTTGGATCCTGTTGCTAAGTAATTACTTCACCTACTGTTGCTGGTGTTTGATAGGGTCTGCTGGCCCACTGCTAAACAGCGATTTTGCATTGTGTTGTGTGTTTACCTACCTCTTTTTTAGCTATGAGAAAAATTGAAACAAATCTTAAAATGTTATTGTCCTTCAGAACGAAAATGCATGAGAAGAGAACTAAACTGTATTAAAAGGTGTTTAAAATAGAATAATGTATAAACAATTATTTAAAAGATACAACTATCATTGCATTTGTTGTTTCAGGAAATTGTAATACAGTATGTGAAGAACATGAGTAAGCAAGTATATGCTTCCAATCACCACTTGTGAATGTGTATTACAATTTGAAAGGGAAACCAATCCTTGCTTCATAGATGAGAGCACTGTTACAGGGTTAACGTGCATATGAAATACTGCACTCTGTTAAAGGGTATTTCCTTATTTGGACTCTGGCTTGTTAAATATTACCCTTCCTCCTTGGACATGTAACTATAGAAACAAAAAAGCATCTTCAAAATTTTAAGTCAAAGGAAAATTAACAGGAAACCCTATCTTGAGATGTACTGTTAATTGAGATTCATGGGTTCATAGGTGTGCACTAGGTTAACAATTACTGGAACCTTTTAAAGCCTAGCCATGCAGCCCAAATCTCTGGCAAGTTCTTCTACCCTTGATAAGTTTAAGCAGGGGCTTAGGAAATGAACCATTTACAAGCAGGGACCCGGGAGATAAACCATTTACATGCTGCTTGTGGCCATTAGAGACATAGGTGCCAAACCAGGGATGAATTTCCTGTTCCTCATCCAATTGACCAAGTTGCACTTGAATTGGATTAGGGAGGAACTTTGCCACACATGGATGGAGATCCTTTTCCAGAGAAGGGGTAGTCTCTGGGATGAATACCTGTGTCTCCAGCAGATCCTATTTATATCACAGGTAAGGATTAATTATTTAGAATTGGCAATTCTGGTGCTATTTCTTTAGGGGATATGCAGGAGGACCATCAGGGTGGGGTCTGATAATGTCTTGTATGTCAGACATAGATCTCCCCTCAACAGCCTGTTGGAGACATAATATAGGGATAGGGCTTTGAGGAGGTCTGCACAGGACATGTTACTTATGCCTTGATATCTTTTAATGAGGAGTCTCTGTAGATGTTCTATTTGTTGGACGTACCTGAATAAGGACATATCAAAGGGGGCATTGTACTCAATGACAGGTCTGATGAATGCATCCTGCAGTGTAGTTATTGGATTTGCCTGTAGGAATATACACTTGGGACAAAACTAAACTCTTAACCAACTATCTGGAATGACCATGAGAATTCATTATGATTCTGCAAGTCAGATAGTAAGGGCATAGTTTATCTCTTCAGTTAAAGCAGTTGATGACAAGTTGGTGATAGCTAATTTTTCTGAATATTATTTGTCTGTTTAAATCTTTATTTTCAATTCCTTGTACAGTACAGCAGTGTTTTATATGTATCCATAAACAATTGTTTACCTTATTTATTTCAAGTAAAGAACTGTATTATTTGACTTTAAATGCCTGTGCCTCATGGTTTATATATTAGGTTAAGAGTTTATTGCATTTTACTGGTGCCCTTTGAACTTTGTGGTATTCACTCTTTGAAGGATAACTGTTCAGGGAAAATTAATAAAATTTACTGTATTGTAAGGATAAACATAAAATTATTTGCATATTTGTTAGCTTTAACCAACTGGTGGCAGCAATGTTGTAAACTTGGGAAGTAAATGTCAGTATTAGAGAGTTGAGATTTGTCCCCCTACCATTCTGAAAATTATGCTTTGAGTACTTATGCAAAGCAACTATGGTAAACATTTAATTATTTTGATAATACACCACAGGGAGGCATTGGGCTCAAACTAAGATGGGTAAAACACTGGGGAACCAGTGATTAAAACTCTAAACTGTAGTTCAACAGTGTAAATCTCATTTGGTGTGGCAGTGCTTGGCTAATAACCAATGCAAAAGTACACATTTATCATATATTCTTAAGGCCAATTGCCCATTGTATATTGACTGGTAATAATGGTGAGATTCAAAATATCAGTGGTTCCAATTTGTAAATTCTTGATAGCAGAGGTGCAGGAGTTAAAACTTATAGCAATTGACTGTCACAATCATCCTTAACTGGATCTCTCCAGAGGAAGGACTTTTAATGACTGTTGCTACAGTTTCTTCTTATCAGCCAGAAAAGAGCTTATTGCTAGACAGTGGATTGTACTGCTGTATTGTTGTTGAAGGGACAAATGATCCGGGTCTCTAGAATGACTACAGAACAGGACATATTTCTGAAAGAGTTAGACATTCTAGAAAACATAAGTAAAATCAATCACCATAAGCACGTTCTTCCTGGTAATGATGCTAAAGAGACTCCAACTGCATAAATGTTAAAAGTTTCAGTATGCTGACACTCCACCTCTATCGGGAAATGTAACCAACAGCTCGGATATGTAAAAACACACAGCTTTATTCCAAAACGACAAAAAGTGAGCGCTTTCGCCAATAGGCTTCTTCAGACTTTACAAATAGCACTCATGTGGTACATTTTAAATACACCTCCCTTTAAAGTGATTGGTTGAACAACATTTCAAATTAATTACTTATATATTTAACATCTAAAATGAATAAAATTTGACCAAATACATGAATAAAAATTACAACCATTAAAATTACATATATATACATACCTAACTAGAATAGATATATAAATCTAACTGCTATAATGTAACAAAGATATTCATTGGAATGTATAGGCACCTATTAATGCTTATATACATACTAGCAGAAAGCAGGTATACATACATATAACTTAAAAAATACATAACATAAAAGTTAATTATTTAGGTCTGAAGATCCTTCTGTTCTTCAAAATAGGTTTAATTTGAACTTTGTCGTTCAAACCTGGTGGTTCATCAGCTTTCAACCTAATTATCCATCTGACTTCACATTCAAGGGTCAGATTAATAACATCTCTAAAACTAGTATATATAGATTGAAGGACACTAAATTTAAATGTGTGGTGTGATCCTGCTGTCTGATGTAATGTGATAGTTGTGTTCTCTGATCGTTCTTTCAATGTCCTGTTGGTCTGGTAAACAACAGACCAACAGGACATTGAAAGAACGCATCAGAGAACACAACTATCACATTAGGATAGGCTCAGATGTGAATGCTCTAGCTAAACTGACGATGAAGTAGGCAATGAGATTGGAGAAAAGAGTGAAGGTCCAGTGAAGGGGGCTGAGGATGTTAGTCTAGGTAAGGAAGGGAGTGGAAAGTATTTTAACATAGTTAAATGTTAAGAAAGTCAAGTTGAAAAGGAGAGTGAGGAAGCAGGATAGAGATGAAATGCTATGGTAGTAGGGTAAAGATGGTCTAGGTATGGCTGAAAAGTAAATAGAGAGAGGATGGCTATACGATGAAGTAGGCAATGAGATTGGAGAAAAGAGTGAAGGTCCAGTGAAGGGGGCTGAGGATGTTAGTCTAGGTAAGGAAGGGAGTGGAAAGAATTGCAAGTAGCAGACTGTTTAGAGTAATGAACAGTACTATGCTCAGTCAGGATTGGAGCAGGGGCATAGCCAGTGAATTAGTAGGTGGTTTTTTATCTGTTTTTAGAAAAGGTGACATGATGTTAGGGAGGTCAGTTCAGTGGGAAGTTTATTCCAGTAAGAACCGATAGTGTTTGCAAATAGGGAATCACCTGATTTGTTATGAGATTTCAAGGTAGTAACTAGTAGCTTGTTGGCTGATCTGAGTGTCTTGAGAAATAACAAATGTAAAATAAAATAAAAATAAATAAATAAATAAATAATTTTAATGGTTGTAATTTTTATTCATGTATTTGGTCAAATTTTATTCATTTTAGATGTTAAATATATAAGTAATTAATTTGAAATGTTGTTCAACCAATCACTGTAAAGGGAGGTGTATTTAAAATGTACCACATGAGTGCTATTTGTAAAGTCTGAAGAAGCCTATTTCACTTTGTCGTTTTGGAATAAAGCTGTGTGTTTTTACAAATCCGAGCTGTTGGTTACATTTCCTGATAGAGGTGGAGTGTCAGCGTATTGAAACTTTTAACATTTATGCAGTTGGAGTCTCTTTAGCATCATTACCAGGAAGAACGTGCTTATGGTGATTGATTTTACTTATTTTTGCTTCGACACGCTTTTCCTGGGCTCCGTTTGTGTGCTGTGCTACCTTTTGTTGTATTATATTTCGTATTTTTTAGCGCAGCACCTTAGGAGTATGGCTAATATTGATGACTCTAACGTTGAACTTGCTTACGTACCCATGCCTTCGGAGAGAGAAGGAACTATCAAGGGCGCACGATGCTTCCAAGCTTGTCTGGCTGGAAAGGATAATATACTGTTGGACTTTTTTCCGAACGTCGAGTCCGACGGCAATACTGAAATCAAAGATAACTCCTTGGACTTTGCAAAGGACTTACAGGACTTTGAAACTTCTTTCATTAAATTGAAGAAATTGCAGGTACAAAGAATGTATTTCGAGGCTTGTTTAGCCAAAAAGATTATACCTCGTGGGCTACGTATATTAAAAATGCCCACATCAGGGAATAAGTTCCCTGACCTTTTATTTAAGTGGCAACAACTGAATATGGAGCTTAGTTACAGCTATATGAAGTTACTCATCGAGTACCATACACCTGAGGAGATTATGTTAAAGGATTTGGTTAACAAATGTTTTGATAATCTTAACAAAAAATATATGAATGTTGGTTTGAATAACAGAATTGAAAGAGTACTTGATGATGTATTGTTATTTGAGAAACGCTTAGTAGAGCAAAAGAAAGTAAAAATTACGAGGGATGTCAGGGACTTTAGGAATAGCCATGTGTTTATGTGGCCTAGGGAACAAGCTAGTAATACTGATGCCATTAATTTTAAACATAGATGCAACTATGTACCTACCCATATGGCCCCAGTATGGAAGCCATTAAGTAACGCTGTTATAAATCACAATTCTTTTAGTAATGGCTTGATACACGACACTGATGAGACAAGGATACCATCGGCTTCTGTTGATATGCAATTACCACTGATAGAAGTGGTAAATACTTCTTCTCAAAGGGTAAATGTTAACCTACCATTAGATGAGACTAGGGATAACCCGCTAATACAACAAAATCATAATGAAGGTGATAGTAATTCAATTGTTTTTAGTAATGGTGTATCAACCTCCACGGAAGCTGTAGTAAGACCTAAAGTCTTAACAGGGAGTAATACTATTACAGTACAAACAGAAAAGGGTAATATCCCTTTCCCCATAGTGCAGAGTCAGGCCTCAGAAAGGAGAAGGTCTGCCAGCAGAGGCAGGCACAAAAGGAAGGGGTCGACCGAGGATTACAATGGACCCACTCTAAAAAAGATGTGGGAGAGGACGCCTCGTTAATAGTTAATTTGTCCAGTAGAATTCTGAATGTTTTTGAACAACAGGTACTAAGCAAGGGACTTAGTTTTATACCCTCTGGTAGAGATGATGTAGTAGACTCGATCATCAACACTAAAATGTTTACCAGGAATTTGCAACTTAAGTTAGATTTTGGTTCAAATAATAACATTACTCAACCGCCTAGATTTCGTACTACTAGTACGTTTATACCGCAGTTACATCCAGTGTTGGATGTGTTTGGTAGAATGTTGGAGAATGATATACATGATCATTTTTTAACTTACAAACCTAAGGGACATGGCCAAAATTTAAATTACAAACAAAGATGTGCATTGAGTGATTTAAAGAATGATACCACTCTAGCCATCAGACCAGCCGATAAGGGCGGTCCCATCGTCTTGATGGATTTAGTTGACTATAATGGGAGAATGTTACATCTCTTGAGTGACGATAAATTTTATCTCAAGATAGATATGGAAAGAGTTAAACAGAAGATATTTGATGTTTATTACACTTAAGATGACCTTATTATGTCCTCCAGTATAACCGAAGAGTTATACAAATATTTCAAAGTTGATAACCCTGTGTTACCTACTATTCAGGGTTTACCAAAGATACACAAATCCTGCACTAATCCACCTATGAGACCCATTGTAGCTGGCCAGGGGTGGGTTACTGAACCATTATCTGTTTATACGGAAATAACGTTGAGACCACTCGTTGACATGAATAAAACTATACTTAAGGATAGTAAACAGTTTTTATTGGATTTGTATGCTTACACAAAAGATCTAGATGACAATGTTGAATACCTATTAGTTACATTGGATGTAGTTAGTCTGTTCACAGTGATAGCTAATGATGTGGGCATCCATTACATACAAACTTACCTATCTTTACATTCAGATTTTTTGACCAACAAAATTGATTTAATAACATTATATTTAGAAACTATATTGTCTAATAACATCTTTGTTTTTGGAGAGGACATTTATCTACAAAAGGATGGCGTAGCTATGGGCACTTCTTGTGCCAATAGCTACGCCAACCTAGTAATGGCAGCCTGGGAAGATGAGTTTTTGTTCTGTTCTAACCCATTTAAGGAATTTGTGGGGTTATACCGTAGATTTGTGGATGACCTTTTTTTCATTTGGCTGGGTGATGCTGAGACATTGAGAATGTTTGTGGACCATATGAATGTGTCCACTAGCTTCTTGAAGTTTACATTAAATTACTCAGACACCAGGATTTCATACCTTGATATAGAAATATTCAGGTTAGAAAATGGAGCACTGAATACGTCCATTCACAGGAAATTATGCCATAGAAACACATTGCTCCATAGAGATAGCATGCACCCACACCATGTTTTTTATAACATCCTGAAAGGTCAGTTTATGAGAGCATCCAGATATAACCCCTTAGACCATAGTTATGGAGCTGAGGTCGAAGAGTTGAGGAAGAGGTTTATTGAAAGAGGGTATGATGCTGGATTAATTGAGATGGTCATCTCTGAGGTCAATAATTTACGAACTTCAACAGCAAAACCTTATTTCTCAGAACAGAATGAAAGTCCTGACGCAGCCTTACAATCATCCATTGAGGTAATCAGGCCAGTTATGGCTTACACCAGGGATACTAAAATAGTTATAGAAATGTATAATAAACACTGGGACATTTTGCTATCTGATAGAGAGATTGGTAAAATGGTAGGTTCAAAGCCCAGTCTGGCTTTTAAAAACAAACCCAACCTAAAAAGGTTGTTATGTAAACCCAAAAAGGTGAATTTTGAACGAGTGGTTGTTAATAAAGATAGGAATACGATGCCCTGTGGCATGTGTAATCATTGTGGTTATATTAATGAAGAAATAATGTTTATACATCCAGTCACTAATTACAGGTTTTATTTTCATACTAATACCAACTGTAACAGTAAAAATGTTGTTTACCTGGCAAGGTGCGTCACATGCCCTTCATTTTATGTTGGCAAGACCAACAGGACATTGAAAGAACGCATCAGAGAACACAACTATCACATTAGGATAGGCTCAGATGTGAATGCTCTAGCTAAACACCATCAGACAGCAGGATCACACCACACATTTAAATTTAGTGTCCTTCAATCTATATATACTAGTTTTAGAGGGGGCGATGTTATTAATCTGACCCTTGAATGTGAAGTCAGATGGATAATTAGGTTGAAAGCTGATGAACCACCAGGTTTGAACGACAAAGTTCAAATTAAACCTATTTTGAAGAACAGAAGGATCTTCAGACCTAAATAATTAACTTTTATGTTATGTATTTTTTAAGTTATATGTATGTATACCTGCTTTCTGCTAGTATGTATATAAGTATTAATAGGTGTCTATATATTCCAATGAATATCTTTGTTACATTATAGCAGTTAGATTTATATATCTATTCTAGTTAGGTATGTATATATATGTAATTTTAATGGTTGTAATTTTTATTCATGTATTTGGTCAAATTTTATTCATTTTAGATGTTAAATATATAAGTAATTAATTTGAAATGTTGTTCAACCAATCACTGTAAAGAGAGGTGTATTTAAAATGTACCACATGAGTGCTATTTGTAAAGTCTGAAGAAGCCTATTGGCGAAAGCGCTCACTTTTTGTCGTTTTGGAATAAAGCTGTGTGTTTTTACATATCCGAGCTGTTGGTTACATTTCCCGATAGAGGTGGAGTGTCAGCGTACTGAAACTTTTAACATTTATGCAGTTGGAGTCTCTTTAGCATCATTACCAGGAAGAACGTGCTTATGGTGATTGATTTTACTTATTTTTGCTTCGACACGCTTTTCCTGGGCTCCGTTTGTGTGCTGTGCTACCTTTTGTTGTATTATAATTCTAGAAAACATGTTTCATGAAAGGGGGTACCCACATGAATTACCTGAGACTATAAAAAAGTTTGTGATAGAAGGAGTACTAAATATACCCAGTTGCTTGGGTCTGATTACAATTCGGAGGATATCATGTACATTAGTAATACACAAAATAGTGGTGACAAGAATACTGGAAAAACTATGACTATTCCCTATTTGACATTAACTTATTATAGAAACATTGGATGGCTTAAAAGATGCATTAATGATACATGGGATATGTTTAGATCCATGCCTACAAGAGTGACGGTGTTCCAGAATACATTAACCTATAGTTATAGGAGAAATGAAAATTTGAAAAATATTTTGGAAAAGGGCAAAGAAAGGTATTCTGGAAAAAGTTATAATAACACAAGTAATAAAAGGGGCACGTTTCGATGTAGTAGATGTTCTCAATGTCCCTTCATTGCAGGAGAGAAGATTTTGAAACTTCCCAGTTTAAGAACTATTTTAAAAGCCAAGACATATAGTAGTTGCTACACCAAGGGGGTCGTATATTTCACTTATTGTAAATTCTGCTGGTGTTACTATATAGGAAAAACTGAAAGGCATTTACGGAAACGGATATATGAACACATAAGGGACATTAATCGTAAAAATGAGAACAATGCATTATATAGACACTCACTTGTATGCCCAAATGCTAATTTCAAGTTTTGGGTATTGGATACAGTGGAACCCCTATATAGAGGAGGTGATTGGGAAACAAAACTCACATATAGGGAGATGGTATGGCAGTTAAAACTAGATGTGTGTAGTGGGAAGGGTCTTGATGACAACATATCAATAGTACCAGCTTTAAAATTATTGTCACAAGATCCCAAAAAAGCATATAAAGGTACATAACACAAGTATTTTGTACCCACCTATATATTCCATAGATTTTTATATAGATTTTACACATACACATATATATATTTTATATTTATATAATAATTTATATTCTTATTTTCATATACATTGAAATTATATTAGTATTTTACAATATCAAGCAGTATATATATTATTTAAGAATTTTAAAAGTTTTTAAACATTCTATGTGTAAAAAACATATATAAATATATATAAGTATTTATTTTTTAACCAAGTCTATCAGTAATAGGTATTCATTGTGAGGCATTCAGTTTGGTTTTATATAAATAGGTTTAATACATGTTCCATATTACTGTGTATGTATGTTTAAATATATCTTTAAGACAAGGTATTTTAATGGCTAATTATTTAATTACTTAATTACTTTATTGATGGTAAACAGTGTGAGTGGTAGTGTCATAAATAGCGCTACCAACATTTTAACTTTGATTCTGAGGAGGTCTCCGGTGAGGAGACGAAAGCGCTTAATCCTGCTTTATTTTGCCAGTTTGATTTTTCTGGAATAAATTTATACCAATTTTGGTTTGAGTCGTTTTTGGAATTGTTCTTGGAATTATTGGTGGAACCCACATCATACTAGAGGACTGCATTCATTGATCCGTGCAGCTGGTGTATGTTTTGAGTCTAATTTCTGTACTTTCTGACTGCTGTATTGTTGTTTTAGTAACCGAGAACTATTTTTCAAGTAATGAATGCTTAATACATGGTTCTGTATTTTTGTCTTTGTTTTACTGATATTTTGGCAAACTGAATAAATACCATAAATGATTTTAGCATATAGCTTCACTGTAACTAACATTACTGTTATAGCTGTTGCCTCGACAGCCACTGGAAATGCTGCCTTGCCATGTTCAGCAGTGGAAGCAATGCTATGAATATTTTAAAGTGGAGGTTTAAGTATTCACTGTAGTAGAATGTCAAAGGTATCATTGCACCACATTTTCTTAAAAGCTGAAGAAAGTCATTAGAGTTTGGAAATTGGCCTGGACTAGGTTAAAGACCACTGAACTCCTATCTGATTGTAATCCTTATTTTTTACTGCAAAAAGCCTTCAAACAAGACAAATCATGTTACCTACAAAGGCTTCAGGAGACACTACTTGGTAATCCAGGATTTCACTGGAAGAAGATTGTCAGTCTCACTGGATGGCCAGTAACTAAATATCCTATACCACTGCTGATGAATAGTCACTTAATTGTTGATGGAAATTGATTGGAGAGGCATTTTCAGAGCACTTCTTTTCACATTTCAGCAACCTTAACATTTCTGCATCTCCTCAGCCAGGATCCAGTAGCTCAAATGAGACCATGGTCATCTTTATAATTAACTTCCAAGTTAAATGATTACCTTACCACAAATTAAAAAAGGGTTCAAGAAAGTTGCCTGTTATGGCAAGGCTGGATTTGACAGCCTTTATCTGAAATTTATTAGGACCTGTGAGCCTTTCATAACTGCATCCCAAAAATGCATCACCTCCTCTCTTCAGTGGTGCATTTTTGACCTGTGAAGGACTACCAAAGTCATGCTTACTCTCAAACGCTCCTCTACCTGTTGGTAGCTGGGGTGTTTGACTACTGGCTAGCATGCTGATTGAGCATTTTAGCTTAGCTGTATTGTTGACAGCTGTCTGCAGTTGGTAGTCATTCCTGTGATACAGTAGTAGATTGAGAATGGGCCACAATTACTTGCACACTGTGCTCCTCAGTGCTACTGCATTGCTACCAGGTTTGCATAGATTCATTATTGCTGTAGCAGTTGCTGTGTTAGTTGTGCTGTTCTCACTTATTGAATAACTGTGGTGATTGTTCTTAGATGCTCAGAATTATTTGTGCTTTCTGTTTCTACACTCTACACCTAGCAAAGCTATGAACAGTATCTCCTGAGCACTTAACCACACTAAATCCAAGATCTACATGGACAAAATAGAAAGTAAACCTGCTTGTATCCCTTCTGCTGCCAGCTTTATAGCATTTGGAAATTTTAGGCAGTATAGCAATTGCTGTCTTCTCACTGTCAGCGAGCTTCTACTTGACACCATACCTCTTAAGAGTACCTCATTACGAAGAACGTACCTCATCTTGGGTCTTAAAAAGTTCATGTTCCTCAAAGTTCCTGAATGTTCCACATTGAAAGACTCTGTCACACATTCAGTGTTAGGAATTTTTTTAAGTGAAATTCATGGTAAATAGAAATTAATCATATTAATTCATTAAAAGGTTTTCTTTATAAGTAAAACCAGCATATTTTAACCATCCTATGGCCTTTCTAGGTGAAGTTGTTAGTAAGCCATTAGTATGTGTTCCACATTTTGCCCATTTGTTCCACATTATGAGGGCAAGTGTTCCTCATTTTGGAGATGGAAGGTTGAGAGCTATGCTTGACACAACTAATTCAATCTGTGAAAGATAAAAGTATCTATTCAGTCAGCAGGCACCCCTCTAACTCAGTAAGATGACCTGTGAGCATCACATGCTACTACCCATGTCATATGTCAACCACACAAAATTCACTTATGCCTAGGCTGTAAGAAAGTCACTACTGAAGCCTCCCAGGATTAAGAAGAAGTCTCAACAGATATTTACCACAACATCAGCACCATGCTCATACATAATAATAAGGGGTTACCAGGAGGTAGACCTCTAATACCTCAAATTCCATCAATAAAAACAAGAATATCTTAGTAATTGGAAATTATTGCCAGGCACAGAGGAATGGACAGACAAAGTTACAGTTAGTTGTCTTACTCTTGTTGGGATCTGTGATGTCACAAAGGCTCTAAAGTCCCTTTCTATGGACAAATATGATTGCAATCTAGCAGTAGTTCACATGGATCTGAATAACCTGAGGTATGCAACTGTGAGGGACATGCAGAGGGACGTGTTAGATTGCACCATGAATATGTCCAATGCAGGCAATACTCTTATCCTGAGTGGAATCCTTCCTTCACCCAGTATGATCCCTCTATACAAATAAAATATGATTGGCTCCAACAATTGGTTTAGTAAAAGGTAACATTCTCAGGCTATCCCATATGTGTCAGTATGGGACAAAGTGACTGACAGTCAAACTTACTTTACCAAGGACTGTATGCATCTCTTGTTCCATGGCTTCTGCACATTAGCTAAAGCCCTTGCTGTCTCCATAGTGCCTTTTTAGACAGAGTCCAATCAGTGGACATCCTAGTGTAGCAGATATCAATGTGGTCAGTCCAAGCCCTAACCTGCACCACATCAAGGTATCATTCTCTCTAAGAACAAATTGCATGATCTTGAGGCTCTCCGGCATGTTGAGCACATATATATGTAGTTACACTTGGATTTGGTGTAAAGATCGCACTCCCTCAATACCTGATGTCACTCGTCTCTCGCTAACATAGATGACAAGCAGGTGGGGTATTTTGTTTAGATGCTTTAATACATAGAAACACATCAGGATGGATAGCAGCATCATAAAATACAAACAAACTGGCTAACAGACAGACCTTACATACATACATGCTTACATCTCTACAGCTTACTACAAAATGGCAATCTAGCTTGCATGTGCTCAGTATTTATGCACTTGTGCAAGCCTTTAGATAGCTTCTTAAAGGTACATACATTGATTGATCTACATCTGCCATCTTAGAAAGATTGCCCTTGTAAAAAACAATATCAGAGTTAGACATGCATCACTATATACATTAGAAGCAAAACACAATGTTCATGTCCAAGTTGTGTCATATCTGTTACAGGGTTTAGAGGTGCGACCATATCTCGTAACATAACAATCTGGACCAAATTTAGCAACGGGGACAGTCTTCAGTGAACAACTCATAGCAGGATCTTCTGGATTTATCACAAGAATGGGAATGTCCTTTGGAACTTCATCTGGAATTGGAACACCAGACAACTCACTCTGAGATAAAGAGTCTTTCTCACAGGCTATGTGCTGTGGTATAAGCTCAGACACTGGTCTCAAATGTTTTTAATTCTGCCTAAACTCTGCTCCTTGTGATTCCGCTATGTATTATCTTGGTTCTGGGCAAATATTCTTAATGACACCAATCTGATCATAACTGTTGGATGTTTGCATCTCTACCACTTCTTCTTTTCTGCACTTTTTTTTAAAAAAATACAGTATTTAAATTGATTTAAACTGTGTATGAAGGAGTGTTGAAGGAATTTTTATCTGAAGTTATTCTGCTCTTCAGTAACTTGAACTAAAGCTAGTGTTGGCTGAATTTTGTTATTTGCTAGTAATTACAGGTGTGGGGGTAGCCACATTCTTTGACTTCCTGTCCTTGCATATTTAAACTGGTGCATGTGAAATAATTCCTGCTTTAAAACTTCAGCTTGGCCAGCTAAAAGCTTGGTTATATTCAACTGGACGTATAAGAGAATTTAAGTACCTTTTTCTGCACTTTTTTTTAAAAATACAGTATTTAAATTGATTTAAACTGTGTATGAAGGAGTGTTGAAGGAATTTCTATCTGAAGTTATTCTGCTCTTCAGTAACTTGAACTAAAGCTAGTGTTGGCTGAATTTTGTTATTTGCTAGTAATTACAGGTGTGGGGTAGCCACATTCTTTGACTTCCTGTCCTTGCATATTTAAACTGGTGCATGTGAAATAATTCCTGCTTTAAAACTTCAGCTTGGCCAGCTAAAAACTTGGTTATATTCAACTGGACGTATAAGAGAATTTAAGTACCTTTTTCTGCACTTTTTTTTTAAAAATACAGTATTTAAATTGATTTAAACTGTGTATGAAGGAGTGTTGAAGGAATTTTTATCTGAAGTTATTCTGCTCTTCAGTAACTTGAACTAAAGCTAGTGTTGGCTGAATTTTGTTATTTGCTAGTAATTACAGGTGTGTGGGTAGCCACATTCTTTGACTTCCTGTCCTTGCATATTTAAACTGGTGCATGTGAAATAATTCCTGCTTTAAAACTTCAGCTTGGCCAGCTAAAAACTTGGTTATATTCAACTGGACGTATAAGAGAATTTAAGTACCTTTTTCTGCACTTTTTTTTATAAATACAGTATTTAAATTGATTTAAACTGTGTATGAAGGAGTGTTGAAGGAATTTTTATCTGAAGTTATTCTGCTCTTCAGTAACTTGAACTAAAGCTAGTGTTGGCTGAATTTTGTTATTTGCTAGTAATTACAGGTGGGGTGTAGCCACATTCTTTGACTTCCTGTCCTTGCATATTTAAACTGGTGCATGTGAAATAATTCCTGCTTTAAAACTTCAGCTTGGCCAGCTAAAAACTTGGTTATATTCAACTGGACGTATAAGAGAATTTAAGTACCTTTTTCTGCACTTTTTTTTTTTAAAATACAGTATTTAAATTGATTTAAACTGTGTATGAAGGAGTGTTGAAGGAATTTTTATCTGAAGTTATTCTGCTCTTCAGTTATCTTAGTGGCATTGAAACTGCCCGCCCCTCAGCCTGCCTCTGGGCCCATCTCACTTGCTCACTCAACTGAGTGCAGTGAGATCATATTCTGATTTCAGGCACTCCTACTGTGTACAAAGAGAGCATTTGGGAAATAGAAAAAAAAAAAATTAAGCTTATTTCCTGCCATTCTTGTTAAGTGGTACAGACTATTTGTAGGCTTCTGAGCCCCCAAGCCCTTCTGTGTTTGAGGGAAGCCTTCTAGCTTGTTTATTTCTTATAACTAGCCAGTTTTCTAGTTTCAGCACTCAAATCTGTTTCTTTGATCTCAGCACTTGTTCAGAAAAAAAAAAAAAAAAAAAAAAAATTTCATCTGCTTTTACTGTACTTGTGTTTTTATCTACTTCTTTTTACTTTTGCATCATCTTAAAATACTCAATTGTATTTATTACTGCTTGGTGTAACTCATTCTAAGCCTTTTGGTTTAAACACTTGGGCTTCGGACCAGTTAGTTGTTTTGCACTGAGAGGGTTTGTGGTCTGCACTGTTGTGGCAGAACAGGTAGCTTACATCCTTCTAGGTTGAGAACTGCTGATTGAGGGCTCAGTGTCTGTTATTCTAAAAGTGTATTAATTCTGGTTTAAGCACTTGGGCTTTCAAGCCAGTTATTTTACATTAAGAGGGTTCGTGGTCTGCACTCTTGTGGGAGGAGAGGCTGGACTCTGCCCTTCTGAGCTGGGAATTTCTGGTTAAAGGCTTATAGTGCATGCATATCTGAACTGTTCCTTACTGAAGTTGGTGCCTTGTTTGCTGTGGCATAGACTGGATTCGGGCCTGCTGGATCTAGCTTTGTTTGTGTAACTTGAGCACTAATCCAGACATTCTCTAAAGTATTCAAGGGTATTTATTACTGCTTGGTTGTAACTTGATTAAAGTGTAGCTATCATTCAAGTCTTTTGGATTAAGCACTTGGGCTTCAGAACAGTTGTTTTACATTAGGAAGGTTTGTGGCAAGCACTGTGGTGGCAGGACAGGTAGCTTTCATCCTTCTAAGTTGGGAACTGCTGATTGAGAGCCCAGTGTCCAAGTGTATTAGTTCTGGTTTAGGCACTTGGGCTTCAGGCCAGTTATTTTACATTAAGAAGGTTCGTGGTCTGCACTCTTGTGGGAGAAGAGGCTGGACTCTGCCCTTCTGAGCTGGGAATTTTCTGGTTAAAGGTTTATAGTGCCTGAATATTTGAACTGTATCTTACTGAAATTGGTTCACCTTGTTTGCTCTAGCATAGACTAGATCCAGGCCTACTGAATCTAGCTTTGTTTATATGCTTGTTGTTTGTTTGCTTGTTATTTCCTGGAAGCTAATTCCACCTAATACGCAACTTCTCAGCGCTTCTGTGGATCACTAGTGATATCTGCATTGCTTACTGTACTTATTTCCTTGTTTCACTTGAAAGAAAGTTACTGTTTGTCGTTTTGCATTTAGTTACTTGTAACACATTGCACTCAAGTTACCTGGCACTTGCTCACTAAAGCAATTATATAAGTCAGCACTAAAAATTAAAAGCACTACACCCTCACTCCCCACTGGCCCTTGTTTTCAATTAAGGATTTCCCAATATTATTCTAGCATGTCCAAAGGTCAGTTGTCAATCTCCTCTCCGGTCCAGCTGGTGAATCTGGGAATCTTGAGGCAATGTTATAACTGCCTCATGTACACAGACAACCCTCTCCTCCTCCCACATAACACAAATACTTGAGAGATGCAGCTATTTAGCCAAACTGGAGGCTGAGCTCTCTCAACTCAGGACTGGCAAGACCAGACAGGAGGAGAAGGCAACTACACACACCACAAAACCAGCCTCACATAATGCTACCACTCCACTGAATCAAACACATAAACACACAAAGACATACTGGAGGCTCTGAGTAAAAATTTACCTAAACAGCAGAGGCCTCCAAAGCAGACACCCAAACAACTGCTACCTCAAGACACCCCACAAGCAACACATAAACCACAAAAGCAGTGTGCAAAGCAGTCACAGCCCTTAAGGCCAAATACAACACCAAACATACTTGTCATAGGTGACTCCATAGTCAGACACACTGACGTCCCACTCACCAGGCTGAACAAGGAGAGGGTCACAGTAAGCTGCCTATCGGGTGCTAGAATCCGCCACATAACACAAGCACTCGGGTCACTACATGGCAAGTACAAATATGACACAGTCATTGTTCATGCTGGTGTGAACGACCTGAGACGTACCTCCCTGGACTACATGAAAAGAGACATAGAGGAGCTCTCTGATTATGTAGCCCAGGCAGGTATGACCCTAACCCTGAGCAGTATCCTTCCTTCACCAAGAATGATGCCACAATATAGAGACAAGATGATCAGCTTTAACAATTGGCTTAATGTCTGGTGTCATTCAAAGGGGATCCAGTGTCTGTCTGCCTGGGATGACATGCTTGACAAGCCACGCTGTTTCAAGGGACGGCTTGCACCTGTCACCCTGGGATTCGGATATTGGCTAAGGCTCTTGCCACCCCATAGTGCCTTTTTAGGCAAGGCTCAAATTCTAAACCTACCACCCTAGAAAACAAAAATGGGAAGAAACTGAGGGTAATGCTGCTCAATGCCAGAAGTCTAAATCTCAAAATGCACGCACTCGAGGCCCTTCTCAGTATGGAGAACATCGATGTCTGTGCTGTAACTGAAACCTGGTTCAAGGCTCCTGAGAGCACCCGGCACTATTAGGTTTTACCTCATATCATGCTCCGCCCCAAAACCCAGACCACACCACAAAAGGAGGGGTGTATCCATATTCATAAAGGATACTCACACCTCCAGGTTAGTGGCAACGCATCAAGCTTCGGAAACCATCCAGGTGCAACTAACCATAGGCAAAACTGCTCTACAAATTGTAGCATGCTACAGGCCACCCTCTCAAACTCAGGAACCCCACACAGCCTTCCTGAAGACACTGGAGGGTATAAATGTATCTCCAAACACCATCATATTGGGTGACTTCAACTACCCGAATATAGACTGGGAACATTACTCAAGCCCTAACTTTCTAGCTCAACGGTTCCTGGAGTTCATAAATTCAAATGCCATGGAACAGCTAGTCACTGTTCCCACGAGAGGAGAAAATATACTAGATCTCATTGTCACAAACATGGGGACAAAATGCTCCACACCGAAGTATATCCCTCATTGGTGAGATCTGATCATAAACTAATCTCACTGGAAATCCACATCCCGCCCCCACCACAAGCAATAAAGACCATAGTGAAGAACTTCTCTAAAGCAAACTTCACACTACTCAAGACTGGTGTGGTATCCTTCAAGGCCCCTGAGCCAGAGGAAACCACAACCCAAGCTGGAAGCCCTTACAAATGGCTTCTATGAACACCTCCAGGACTCCATGAATCAGGCAATCCCAAATAAAACCAAGACTCTTTCCACAAAGGGCAAACGTCCAGTCTGGTGGACCCCAGCCATTAACAAACTTTACAATAAGAGGAGAAAGCTATTACATGATAGAACAAAATCCATAAAAGGGAAGTCACCCTGATCATTATTAGTAAAAAATACGAGCACTCATAAAATCAACTAAGGCCAATTTTGAGAGAAAAATTGCCATGGATTCAAAGGACAATCATAAGGCCTTTTTCAGCTATGTTAGGAACCTGGGTGGAAACTCCCAGATATGCTCAGAATTAGTCCAAAATGATACAAAAATCACTGAACCCACAGACATTGCCAACATACTGGCAGACAGGTTCAGTGCAAACTTCACCCCTCTCCCCTAAAGGAGAGATAACTATCCCAGCCGAGTGTAGCCTCCCGGACATCTCAAATGCGCAGGTGAAAGCTGCTCTCTCTAAAGCTAAAAACACAGCATCAATGGGACCGGATGGTGTCCCTGGCTGTGTGCTACACGAGCTAAATGAGGAATTAAACCCGCACATAAGGCAGCTGTTTAATCTCAGCCTTACCACAGGATACGTGCCCAAGGAGTGGCGACGGCAACTGTGGTCCCACTCCACAAAGGCGGTGCCTCTACGGACCCTGGTAATTACCGCCCATAAGCTTAACAAGTCTAGTCTGCAAAGCTATGGAGAGGATCATAATGGAGCTCATAAACAAAGATATAGGGGACTTGCAGACATTGGACCTGACCCAGTTTGGCTTTGTCAAGGGAAGATCATGCCTTTTGAACTTGGTTGACTTCTTCGAAACAGTCACCAAGGCCATTGATGAGGGAAAGGCAGTCCATACAGCCTACCTTGACCTTGCAAAGGCCACACAATACCCCACTCGGGTATTGTAGAAAAACTTACCAGCTTAAATGTAAACCCATATGTCACAAGATGGGTTGCAAACTGGCTTAAGGACAGAACCCACAGGGTTAGAGTTGCTGGCGCTGTGTCAGACTCCAAGCCGGTCACAAGTGGTGTCCCACAGGGCTCGGTCCTTGGCCCCTATTGTTTGGCATCTACTTCTCAGAAGTACAGGCCAACATGGGAGGACTTTGGCTGACAAAGTTTGCAGACGACTGCAAACTGGGCCATAGTGGAAAGTGCATCGGACACGGATATCCTTCAGAAGGGACTCACGGAAACAGATAGCTGGTGCCAGAGCCATGGCCTGAAGTTAAACACCAAAAATGTATAGTCATATCCTTCGGGAAAAACAAGGTAACCCCAAGCTACCATATAGGTGGCAATCCACTAAGCACAGAAGAGGTTATCAGGGACCTGGGGACCCAGGTTGACAGTGGCATTGCTAAAGTGGTTAGAAAGACCTTCTACATTGCCCACCTGATCATGAAGGCATTCACATCCAGATCTAGTGAGGTCATTGTTCCCTGTACTCTTCACTTATCAGACCAATGATCGAGTACAATGCCCCATTCGGGATGTATCTCACCCGACATCTGCAGCAATTGGAGAGACCCCAAAAGTTCCTCACCAAAAGGATAAAGGGACTCCAAAATCTGTCATATGCTGCCAGATTGAAGAAACTCCAGCTCTATTCAGTCGCATACCGTCTGCTCAGAGGTGACATGTGCCTGACATACAAGGCCATGTCCAACCCGAATTAATGGACATGCTCCACCTCAAAAATCCAAATCCACCAAAACCACTAGAGCAAGTGACTTAAACCTTAGCACGGATATAAATAGGACGTGCTGGAGGGATAGATTTATCACTCAGAGACTCCTATGCTGTGGAATAAAATCCCGGTCCATGTGAGGCAGAGCACCTCGCTGACTCTGTTCAAGAGAAATCTAGACCTGTGGATGGGAGATCGTAGGTTTACCCCAGGAATCAACTCTGTGTCACTGCTGGACAGAGGCACAACAAACTAATGGGCACAGTATTTTTTCATATAAGGGGTGGCGTAAGCCACAATAATTTGGGCTAGGCTTATAAATGCCTTAGGGCAGATAGCCTAGTATAAACCTATGAACCTATGAACCTATAATAGATTGAGCAGTTTGCTGGTCTTATCATAGTAGGACATCTGGGTTAAATGCTTCTTCAACAGATTAGCTTTCACTGATCTGTTGTTCTTGACACATGGAATCAACAATTGGCTACTGATTAGTAATGTGGTTCTGGTTTATCTGGACAAAAGTCTCTGAGCAGCTGAACCAAGATGTTTACCATGAGAAACATTTCTGAGATTCAAGAGATTCAGGAAAACATCACTGTTGTCTCATTTTGACTTCTCTAGTAACAGTTTTGCACTTTGAACTGCACGTTCTGCCAAACCATTTGACTGCGGGTATTCAGGGCAACTCGTGACATGTGTAAAGTCCCATTCTTCAGCAACTCTTTGAACTGTTGGCTTGTAAACTGTGTGCCATTGTCAGAAATAACTTTGCGTGGACTACCATGCACTGCAAAATTACATTTCATCTTACTAATGACAGTACTGGATGCTAGGTTAGGAAACAAGTCAATCTCGAACCAGTTGGAGTAAGAGTGTACTAACACAAAATAATGTTGACCATTCCACTTGCAAATGTCGTGGCTAATGCTGACCAAGGTACTTCTGGACTCTGGTTTAGCTGAAGTGGTTCCTTCTGCCAATGTGGCTTAGTATTATTACACACAGAACAAGTTAAAAGTGCTCTTTCAATGTCTTGTCTACCCTTCTTTTGGTAGAGTCGGTTCCTGGGTGACCATAATGCTAGGTAGTAATGTGTTCTTGTTGCAAGGACTTTGGAACAATTATTGTAGAACCTTTCATAATGATACCTTTGTCAGACAAAATCTCATCTCCATATGAAAAATAAGGTTGCACTTCTTGAGGTAAACTAGATTACTTTAACAGTCATCCTTAATTGATAAAGCGGTTGAGCTTTTGTAAAACAGGATCTATGGCTGTGTGATCTCTCATCTCATCAAGACGTGGAAGAAACATTTCTCACTTCCATGGCTTCAAAATCAAGGTACTCATTCTCATGCTGTTCTGTGGTGTTTCTGGGCAATCTGCATAATGTATCAGCAAGATAAAGAAGTTTGCCTTTCTTGTAGACAAGACTGAAATTATACTTTTGCATTCTCAGCATCATACGTTGCAGTTGGGCTGGAGTTGAATGCACAGGCATTCTTAAGATTGTGACTAAAAGTTGGTGGTCTGTTTCAGTCCAGATAGGTCTACCATAAATATAATCGTGGAACTTCAAACATGCAGACACAATTGCCAAAAGCTCTTTCTCCATCTGGGCATACTACATCTCAGTTTGGGTAAGAGTTCTCAATGCACAGGCAAGAGGTTGATCCTCTTGTAGAATGACTGCACCAAGAGCAAATTTAGAAGCATCACAGGAAAGTGTAACTGGCTGAGAGTTGGTGGACTAGCAATTCCCTGTTTTAGGACTTCAAATGCTCTTTGGTGTTGTTCTAACCAAGACCGGGATACATCTTTATGTGTCAGCCCTCTAAGTGGTGCTGAAAGTTGGCTCAAGTCTGAAATGAACTTGCCTAGATAGTTGACCATGCCAAGAAAACATTGCAGGGCTTGAACATTATCTGGAGCTGGAGTCTCGAGAATGGCTGTTTGCTTTGAAGGGTCTGGTCGTAAGCCTCTATTTGTAAATAAGTAACATCTTGTAGCCTGAATTTACATTTGTGTTGATTGAGCTTAAGATTCACTTGGCTTGCCCTTTCTATAACTTTTCTCAGGTTTCTGTCATGTTCAGCTTCATCATGACCTCCTACTAGTATGTCGTCTACTATAATAGCACAAGGATACCCAGAAAAAATGTGCTCCATTGCACGTTGAAAGACTTCACTTGCAGAATTTAGCCCAAATGGCATTCTCAAAAATCTGTATCTGCTAAACAGAGTACTGAATGTAATGAGCAATGAGGAATTTTTGTCAAGCTGAATTTGCTAAAATGAACTCTTTGCATTTAAGACAGAAAAAACAGTGGCATTTGGCAGCAAGGCTGTAACTTCTTCGACTGTGCACATTGGAAGATGAGGTCTTTTAGCACTTTGTTCAAATCTCTTGGATCAATACATATTCTGATGTCATCTGAGCTGTTCTTATGAGCTACCACCATGGAAGATACCTATTCAGTTGGTTCTGCAACTGGACAAATCACACCTTGTCACACCATTTTGTCTAGCTCAGCTATTGGAACTTTATGTGCTGGCCTGATAACTGGACTGATCTCTGGGTCTAATTTCATGGAGTACACAACTGTAAGTTTGCCTAGTTTGTCTTCAAAAAGATCAGCATAGGTGGAAAAAATATACTGGGTGAAATTAAAGTAATGGTCTTTCAAGCTGATTTGGTGGACTTCCTTGTTAAATGAAAGCAGTCCCATTTTCAAACAGTCTCTGAGCCCTAACAGTGACTATACATGCCTCTTCACCACATAAAATGACAAGTTGTAACATCTTCCAGCAGAGTGACATAAAAGCACCTTCGGTTTGAATTTCTTCACCTCCATAAACAACAAGCTTCACACACACACTGCCAAATCAAGCCTTTCACCATTACACATTTTAGCAAATGTTTCTCCTGTCATTGGATAATTTAAATGGATAATTTAAATGTTTAGGGTAGTATATATAGTGATGTTAGTAATTTTAACGTTTGTCTGATGAAGTCTGTATGAATAGATGAAAAACGCGGTGATTCGTTAAGTGTTTTGCCTTTGCTACTAGTGTATTCAATACATTTTGTTTTTTAATGGTTGGAAGTCCGGTGATTTGTTTTATCTCCTGCACTGCATTTTTTGGTGTTATAAGTTCATTGTCACACTAGAATCTCCTTTTATCTGGTTTCTCCTGACATAGCATTGCACTTAGAACCTGTGTCAACTTTGAGCTTTATGGGTTTGCCATTTATCTGAACAGTACAAAATACTTTATTCTTTGCCCTTAAATGTATTGCATTAACTGTTTCAGGAAGCACTAACACACCATCAACATAAAGAGTAGGGTTGCAACTCTCTAATTGATCAACTCGGTTCTTAAAATGTTCCCTTTCAATAAAAGAATGTGGGCCTTTTTACAAAACCTTTTGAAATGATCCCATTTATTGCATTTGTGGCATTGCTGACTGAAAGCTAAACATTTTTCACTGTTAGATTCATGACTTCCACCACAGTTATGACAGTTGGCAATGATACTAGATTGGGGCCCATTCTTTGAGTTTGCTGACTCACTCATCATTCACTGAGACTGTGCAAACTCTGGAATTTGCTAAAAAGCTCTGGGTTTTCCAGTGAGCACTGCAGGGGCTACAGTTCCTGCCATGTGCTTGGGCCTGTTTCTTTTAACTGCGTGCTGCATATTATCAACATGAGCTTTATTACTGTGCCTTCTAGTGCTGTTCTCATTTGTAAGCATATGTGTGTGCTTTTCTATGAGCTGGTATATCTGACAAATCTCAATGGCCTTGTTCAAAGTTAAATCACTGTCACAAAGCAAAATCTTTATCACAGCATCATCTTTAATACCACACACATCTGTCCTTTATCAACTCATCCACCAGTTCCAAGCAAGTGCCTTAAGTCATTTTCGCCATGCTGCCTCTAACATTATACCCTTTAGACATGCCACTTCTGACACCATGTTGCTTGCCTCTCTCTCACTCTCTCTAACACAGATGACAAGCAGGTGGGGTATTTAATTTAGATGTTTTAATACATAGAAACACATCAGGATGGATAGCAGCATCATAAAATACAAACAAACTGGCTAACAGACAGACCTTACATACATACATTCTTACATCTCAACAGCTTACTATGAAATGGCAGTCTAGCTTGCACATGCTCAGTATTTATGCACGTGTGCAAACTCTTGGATAACTACTTAAAGGTACATACACTTAGGGGTCTGAATGGTGATATGAAAAGTCAGCAAGCAAAGGAGAGTAGTGGTGCTGAAATTGAATTCATCCTCAAGTCTTGGTGAGTACCTTCATGAGGTGGACTATGTTTTCTACAAAATCTCACCAAGGCAACATTGATATATAGACTGTATCTATATAGCATGGACAGAAGTAGGTTAAAAATTAAAAGAGATAGCTGGGTGTACAAGACCCGGGATAAAAAAGTGCCCAATCCTGGTAGACACACTGGTGCCAGGACTGGAAAAAATGACAGTGTAGAATCCTCAAAATATGGAAATATTCCTAAAATGGGGCCAGGCCAGGCCCAGGGGGAGGATACCCTCCCATTTTAGAAGGAAGTAGCAGTCCACAAAAATCACAAAAACTGATAGGCCAAAGAAGACCCATAAAGATGATAGAGTGGACTATTGAGGATAAGAAATATGTATTATTACTATTATGTAAAAGCCCAGAATTTCCAAACACAAGATATACAAAAAGATTAAGAGATAAATTAGAGGAAAGAAAAACTGTCAGAACCTTCAAGTAAAAATTTGTGGTCATTAATACAACAGATTTTTGAAAAACAGTATATAGACCAAGAAACATTGATCTGTTTGGAAAAAAAGCATCTGAGGAAGTCTGAAAATATAAACAACAAAATCTAGATATTTTTGAAAAATATAAAAAAGAAATATGGACATTGGAAAGAAAGAGAGATTTGATATGGTACAATATTTATGCAAAGGCGAAAGCCAGATTAATAAACATGAAAAAGGCAGCCCAAAAGTTATTCGAAGACAAACATAGGCAAAGGCATCCAGGCATGGAAAATTTCACAATAAAAAAATAATATCACAAAGAGGGAATGTAGAAAAGCAGATTAGTAAAGTAGAAGTTAAAAAAGTAGAAGTTGAAGTTATGAAGTGCCTGTGAAGTAAAGGATTTGATGTAGAAGGTCTAACATAGGTTACATCACAGCATGATAGAACAAATCTCCAAAGTAAGGAGAAACAGGAAGATTAACAGATATCTTTTTCTTCTGGCTTTTCCCGGTTAGGGGTCTCCACAGTGGATCATCTGTCCGCTCATGATTGGCAGTGGAGTTTTACAGTGTTGAGTTTCCAGCCCGGCACCCAACCTTCCACAGAAGGCACGCACATGCAGACACTCACACCTAGGGCCAATTTAGAGTGTCCAAGCCACCTACTGCATGTCTTTGGGATGAGAACGGATCACCCAGAGGAAATCCACGTGACCACAGGGAGGACATGCAGACTCCACACAGAAAGCACCCCAGCTGAGAATTGAACCGGAGAACCTCTTGTTGTGAGGCGACAACGCTAAAAGCTGCACCACTGTGGCCACCCCGAAGATCAGCAGACATCTGAAGAAGAAATATGGACATGGGAATAAAGAAGAGTTAATATGGTGTAATATCTATGTGAAGGAGAAAGCAAAACTAATCAATACAAAAAGAACAGCACCAGAGATATTTGAAGAGAAATACAGGCAAAAGAATCTAGACTTGGAAAACTTTACAATACAAAAAATAAGGAAACAGAGGAAAAGTAGAAAAGGAGATCAATAATGGAGGACTTAAAGAAATAGAAACTAAGGTTATGGAGTACCTCCAAAGTGAAAGATTCAGTATAGAAAATCGAATTCAGAAAGCACCGCAAAAGGATAGAGCAATGGAACTCCAAATTAAGGGGAAACCAGGAGAACGAGAAGCAATTGGTCAGGTGCCATATGAAGATATTTTGGAACCTTCCACAGGAAATGAGTATAAACATTCACTTGAAGCTGGATGGCAAGGGAAGGAACAGGAAACTGTGGAAACTGACACAGTTAATTATGAGGAGTGACAGGCCAGTGAGTTCTCATATGACAGAGCAACAGATGGCATAGGATGAAATTGAAGAGAATGTGCCACAAGAAGATGCAATAGAACTTTCCATAGAATGCCTGCAGGAAATGGAAAACAAAAATATGCCCTCAATTTCAAAGAAAATGAGCTAAGAGAAGAGTTGCTTGACTTAATAGAGATAGATAGACATATTAAGATCAATGAAAGAAATAGACTGCAGAAGGTCAATAAAACCCACAAAGTCAGAAGTCTGATAAACCAAATGAACACAATAATTAAGACTGTCCATAGAGATCTGTGTGATATAACAGAAGTAAACAGGATATATTACTGTACAGTTAAATTAATAACTGATAAAGTTCTACCACAAGAAAACAGGGTAATGAGGGAGAGAAAGGGAAAAAATTGAATACCATCATGGAAATATTGAATAGAGAAAACTATAAAGCAACTAAAACAGGAAGTGTTACTGCTAGAAGAGTATAGAAGAGGGAACAGATCAATGAAAATACTTAGAAAGATAGACATGATAAAAGCATTGTGCAGTATTCGAACAGATCAGGATCTATCATGCACTATTCCAAATAACAAACTAAAAATCTCAGCACAGATGGAAAAACTTAGAAGATATGCAGATAAATATAAAGGAAAATACAAAATAAGCAATTTACTGATGACCCAAAAAAGTTTTATAGAGAACTGGGAAACAAGGTAAAAGGAATTGAAAGACCACCAAAAAAAAAACAGAAGAAATAGATAAACTTTGGAGAAGTATATATGAAGATCCTCTGGAAATTAACAAAGATGCTAAATGGATAGAAGAAGTAAAGGAAAGAATAAGAAGTTTAAAGGTACAGGATATGAACTGGGATGAAGTAACAGCCAGAGAGATTGAAACAAAAAAGCCTCAAATTGGAAAACCCCAGGCCCAGATGCAGTACCTAACTTCTGTTTAAAATTATTAACATCCCTGCATGAAGATTTAGCCATGAGTAAGAACTATTTATATGTGCACCCCAAACAGACACCAACCTGGCTAACAGCAGGAAAAACAATGCTCCTACTTAAGAGTGAAACTGCAAGCTACCCTAAAAATTATAGACCAATAACTTGCCTTCCAATGATGTATAAATTATACACTGGAACTGATGCCATCAGACCCCTGGATTTACTATTCCTCTGTGCAGGACTAGCCTAGTCCTGCATGGAGGCAGTCGTTTAGGAGCAGGATGGCAGCATGCCATGCATAGCAATGAGGCGCGCTGCCTGAGCTCCTAGTCTTACAAGGAGCGAGTAAGAGTGCAGGAGGCGTGTTTGAGAGCAGAGCTCTCAGAATATACATGCCCCAGCAATGAAGAACAGCAGAAAGGGGTCATAAATGAGTGACACCGCCCATAGGTGTCCATATATCCCCACCGCCAGTACCCCTTGTGTATAACAGCAGGAGTATACATAAATGAAATGAACAAACCCCTTATTTTTTTTATAAAAATCCCATTAAAGCTAACCATAGGTGTCCAGGTGTGCCCATCATTTAGCTATGGTTAATGCAGCTTAAATGGCTGAAGAGGATAACCAGGAATATATATGCAAATAAAACAGCATAGCAATAGTGTAGTGGGTAGACCATTCACCTTACGAGCAGGCATTCACGGTTCGAGTCCCACTGCAATGCTTTCCATGGCAGAGCATATTATGATCAATATTTATGTTGCAAAATCCACTAAATAACATATATTTATAAACTGGAGTACTGCAGTAAATGCACATGTGAGGTGTCAGTGTCATAATGAATAAAGCACTAGTAAACAGGTTTAAGCACCAATAAGCAGTAGTAAGCATATTTAAGCACTAGTAAGTGAGTTTAACCCCGTTTGCATGGCGGTGAGCAATGCCTACACTCGTTAAGCAATCCTGAAGCTAACTCTCTGTAAGCAGATGTAATGGCAGGTTAGCAGTGCTTACCATCGCACAAACATGCTTACAAATGCTCAAAAGTGCCTTAATCACTCTGTATCCAATGGCCCTTGTTCTGGCCATCAACAAAATAAACAGCCATGCAGATCTCGAACCCAGGACCCTATACACCATAGTCACAGTAGTTAACCACCAAGCCATCATAGAAGCACATAAAAATGAGGTATCAGCAAACAAGTATTCACCATAGTAAAACCAAACTGAACCTGTGAAAGGAATCAGTATATAGACATATGTTCCTTAACCCACTACATAACATAAATATGTGAACCGGAGTACAGCAGAAAGGCCAGAAGTCAGGTGTAACTGTAATATAGTGTTGAAGTCCCCAATAAAACACAAGGACCCCATACAGTGTACGTACATATGAATCATGGATACCAGGCATACATATAAGTTGTAATGAATAATAACTCAATGTCAAAAAGGAACTATAATGCAAAGTCTATGTAAGCAATGCTAAGCACTGCACAGGCCAGCTTAGGAGGTGTAAGCAATGTGAAGGCCAGCTAACTCAATGTGCCCAGTGTTATATCCCTTTAAATAATGCCAACCCTAGGTAAGTAGGTTTACCCATAGCTTAGCCTTTTCAAAACTGGCCAATCATGGAAAAGTGCGGGAAATCAGCCCTACTTAAACCCAAGAGGTGGGAATACATCTCATAACTAGTTGTAGCTTCCCCTTGCAGGCACAATGACAGTAAGGGGAGAAGGTATGCGCTTCCGGTCGCAGCGCTGGTGCATCCAGAAGTCCAAAGTCATAGCAGGACTCCTTGTCAAAGACCATGATCAGAGACTGCTGCAGGGCCAGTACTAGGGCTCCCAATATAAGGCGGAGGCCTGGGACCATCTCGCCCGTGACCTCACCAGTGCCACTGGTATACCCCGAACTGGTGAGCAGGTCAGGCATGACTATGCTTACCTGAAGCATTGTAAGTGGGACCTCTTGGAGGAGTTGATCCAAGAGGCTGGAGCATCAGAGGATGTTCCAGTCGTGTGTAAATATCACCCCACTATGTGTGTAATAATTGCTAGCTCAGATATATCATGGATAGGTATGGCTAAATATTCCTGTTATGTCCCCCACAGCTGTAATGGAGTGGACCATGAACCAGGAGGCCCACATCAGTCGCCTGGCGAGGCTGCGATGTGAGGCAGGTCAGTAATACTCATGCAATTACTGTCATAGGAAATAAAACTAAAAGTGGTAGTAAATTAATTGCCTGTATAAAACCTGTATAGTCCAAGGCAAGTACTGCATACACTAGAGATTATGGCAGGAAGAGTCTCATATCATTTGTATGTCAATAAAAGTGTAATAACCTGACAATAAAGGTCTAACTGCTGGAATGCATGTGTATACTCTGGTATCATATGGTAATGTAGATTAGCAATCATCTAATAGTACTGTAGTATCAGGCACTGTTACCCACACTGTGCACCATAAATTGAATGTGTAGGAATGCCTGTATATGACAGGTGTAATCCCCAGAGGCCATTTAGTACAACTGAGAGACACATAGACAGAAAACAGGGAAAATGCAGACAACAAAACCCAAAAGGCACATGCAACTGAGATGTGAACTGTTGTTTCTTTAGCACACACAGCCATGGTTCAAATCCTGCCAGTGGTAGTACTCTGCATACAGAATCATACCCCACAACTGTACAGAAATGTCCAGAATGTCCAGTAAAGTGGCCCATATCTGTTGCCTATCAACCTGTCCCCCTGGGAAATTAGTGGGATGATCCCAGACGTATAGGCAGCAAACATGAAATACAACTGATTGACACACATCTATGAGAACAAAGCTGGCACACTAGCAACTCCACAATACCTAATGAGACTAAGAAGCCACGTATGTCCTATTTACATCCCATCTTGTCAAGCTGTGGTCAGAGTGTGTACAGTAACAGAGTGAGATGTATGTACACAATAGTAATGTGGAATCTGGTACTGTGTGTGGGAACATTCAGGTAGTGCACAGGTCTGTCAGATACCAACACTGTGCCCAGAAATACAAGAATGATACCCAGTACTGGTACTGTTTACATTGGCATTGTATGGCAGTGCAACTGATGCAGTTGCTCTGAATAATGAGGTATTACACATCACTGTCACCCACACTGTCCTACAACATATAACTGTCTAGGAAATCTGTATAAGAGTGTTGTAATACAAGGTCAGAATGCAAAAGCACAGGGGATTAATAAGACAGAAAGCAGATAGGAGATATACAGCAATATCTATATAGCAGACATAACTGTGATGGACAGTGTTTAAGTTGTAGCAGACACAGTCATGGTCTGAATCCTGGGAGTGGATGTAGGCTGCATACAGAATCATACCCCACAACTGTACAGATGAGGCCAGAATGTCCAGTATATGGGCCCATATCTGCTGCCTGTCCCCCTGTCCCCCTGGTAAGTCTGTGGGATGATTCCAGATGTTTAGCCAGCAAACAGGGAATACAAGTGATTGTCAAACACCTATGAGAACAAACCTGTCACTGTTGCAACCCCCAAAACTGTTAGGAGAGTAATATTTCAAGTATGTCATATCTACACTCCCATGTTGTCAAGCTGTGACCAGAGTGTATACAGTAACAGAGTGAGATGTATGTGCATAATACTAATGTGTAATCTGGACGTTTGTGTGGCAACAGTCAGGTAGTGCTAACGAACATTGCTCCCACAGGTACATCGGATATGAAAACTGTGCTGAGAAATACAGACTATTATAACCTGTACTGGTACCGTTCGCTCTGGTATTGTAGGGAATTGTGAGTGTTGCAGTTTCTCTGAATAATAAAGTATCACTGATCACTGTCACCCACACTGTGCTACAAAATATAACTGTTTAGGAAAGTATGTATATGTGTGTGAGGTCACTAAAGGTGGAAGATGGCAATATTCTAGATGTGTCCTGGTACACCAGCATGTGGTCAACACATGGCCAAGAGTCTGTGCAGAAAGAGTTGGATAGCTATGTGCACAACATCAACCCGGAATCTGGGAGTAGGTATAGAAACAGTTAGTGTTAACAAACATTCCCTCCACAGGTATACCAGGTAAGGGATGCATATTGCAGGTAAAACCAGATCATGTGTAACGATGATGACAGTCATATCACTGTCCAAACTAAGGCTGTAGGGTAGTGTAGTAAGACTTGTAAGGTATAGATAACAGCACTGACTAGGAAAGTAATGTGGACTGCAGGAATATACTAGTTGTTAATTTACATCTTTCTCTCCCCCCACCATATCTCCAACAATAATCAACATACTCACCCCAACTGGTATGTAATGTCACATATGTTCTAATACTGTCCAATTGTTTGATAAATATATTAATTGTTCCCATGCATGTGCTATATTGAATTACTCCAACATTGGTGGCATGGTGCCATCAATGTACCTGCATGCTGTCCTTATTACCACTGTGGTCCCATATATGCATATGTTCTGCTTGCTATGCAACTGTTCTGTATCTGGTGTCTGGGTTAATGGGAATATCTATGCATGCTGTTTTACCTAACCCTGGAATGTGTTGACTATTACTAACCAACATATGATGATGAAATATAAACACTACAGCATGCTTGGGTAGGCCGGTCCCAGTGGACCAACCTGTCCCACCTCAGCTGGCCATGGCACCAGGTACCAGCATGTCTGGGGCCCAACCCAGGACCTCCCAGTCCATTGGTCCTGCACCACCTTTGGATGGAACTGCCTTAGGGGATGGGGCTGGCCCCCTTGGGAGTGGGCACGGATAGGCACCTGTCACCCATTGCCAGGTCAGGGTCATGGTGCATAGTGAGATCAACCAGCAGTTTGGTGATCTTCTACGCCAGCTCAAGGGCTGCATGTCACGATTAGAGAGTCAGCCTGGCTCTGCGACTCAGCCTCCAGCACAGCCACCTTTGGTGCTGTGAAGGTGCAGTGGTGACTGCCCATGAGTGGGGACATCAGTCCCACTGTTTCCACTAGGGGGCTCATGGCTTCCGATTTCCCAACACCCCTCCCCATCAAGGTGTTTACTCCCCACATGTGTCATATACCTTCCCTGTATGTGTCTTGTTTGTCTTGTCTGTTAACCTACCCAATCTATCTCCCCAAATCTACCTACTACCCCTCCTCAACATCCCACTCTCACCTGAAAAAAGGCAATCTGTTCCCACAAAAAAAACCCGCCTCAAACATAGCTGTCCATTTCGCACACATGTCCACCTGACACATGTAATCTGATCTAATTGGCATCACAACTTATTTTTGTTGTCCTCACCCCCTCCTAGAGGTTTGAGTGTCCAAATCTACATCCAAATTCAGTGTATATGCACAGCTGTTGCTGTAGAAGAAATGGGCAGCTATGGACCTTCCCTACACCCTTCCTGCACATCCCTGGCTATATTCCCTACTGTCTTTCCCTCTTTGTGCCCCTTTTTTCACCACTTTCCTATCAACCCCTTTTTCTTTTCTTTTAAAGAAATTAGCGCTGGGGTAAGCGGGAGTAAGCACTTTTAAGCAGCAGTAAGTGGGTATAAGCCTGTTTGCGCGGGGGTAAGCTGAGTATAAGAAACTGTAACCGGAAGTTAGCAGTGCTTACCTCCGTGCAAACCCATACAAATCCACTTACAACTGCTTTAAAGTGCCTTAATCACTCTGTATCCAACGGCCCGTGTTCTGCCCAGCAACAAAATAAACAGCCTCTGCAAGGCTCGAATCTAGGACCCTGCACACCATAGCCAAAGTGATTTACCACTATGCCATATCAGATATACATAACCTTGATGTTTTCAAAAACATATCATCCAGCCCAGTCATTCAACAGTACAGAGAATGTATTCCAACATTTAGATGCATGTGTGTGTGTTAAGTATATTAATATCTAAACAGATACAACATATCTAAATATGTAGATATACATATATATATCTATAGAAATATATACATATATATAAATATATATGAATATATATACATGCAAATGCTTACATCTATATATATGTATGTCTACATCTATATGTCTAAATATATACAGCAGGTTATATATATGTCAGCAGATATATATATATATATATATATATATATATATATATATATATATATATATATATATATATATAGTTATATACGGACATACATCTGTAGATAACAATGAGGAAAATAACAAAAACATATATGTCCACATGCAACGTTAATGGGTTTGAGAGGCCCCGAACAATATACGTCTTGTACGAATAGGTATACACCCCCCACAGCCAAACATGTTCCCTCTGTAATACACTACCAAGTGTTGCAGATCCCATAACCAGGACCAGACACGACATGGGCATCCCTAGGATACATATACACAGACACATATATGCAGATACAGATATACATATATATATATATATATATATATATATATATATGTATATATATATATATATATATATATATATATATATATATATATATATATATATGTAACTACACACACACACAGAGATATGTACAGTAAGTTACATATGTAGTATGTGCACACAATATGGAACAGCCACTATTCCTACAGTTACCACCTTACCAACTGGAGACTGTATGAGCCACCCATACAAATGACATTCATTGCCTGCAACATATACCAACAGAGATATCAAAGGATATAACACCACACGCAGGTGTGCATAAATGGGAAAGCTTTATTTGTGTACTGTTACAGTTGTATATGCCATGTCATATAGCTGTTTAGACACAGACACCCATATAAACTGAGTAATGCAACTGTGAAACAGTTATAATAATACAGTAGTCTGGAAAAGTTAACAAATGTTGCTGTCCAGGCCAAGGCCATCAAGTAGTACAATAGTAAAGGCAGACTGGGCCACAGGATACCAAACAATCAATGGTAAGTAATGCAGGTGTATAGTTCAGCAGCCTCTTTCTACACTCTGTAGACAATCCCTAGGGGGTAAAGACCTCAGTTGATGCAATGGGATGTAACTGTTACATAACAAGGCACAACTGACACCATCAAAAGCACACTGACAAACAGAATAGTCTGTAAGGCAGGTGGCAGTAGGCCTGCATTTAATCAAGGTGGATTGTTTAGTAATATACATCCATATACCTTAAGGCAGCTCACCCCTGATGGTCTTCAGGACTTTGGGCTTTCAGGATACTGTAACACTCTCATATACATATATGTGTATATAGATATATGTATACATAGATATATATGTATATGTATATATAGATATATGTATATATAACCATATATATATGCACATCCTATGTGTACAGATATGCCTAATTATGTTGGTATATATGTAGATATCAATAACTATATATGCATACATATCTATTCTGATATACCTACTACTGTCAATATATATGTAGATATCCATACATATATGTGCATATGTATCTCTATCTGTATATGTGTAGACATATATTGCTTTGTATATGTATATATCTGGGTGTTTATTTGTATATATATGTACATATACATATCCATCTATGTATGTTGATATGTATATCTGTATGTCTATATAGATATCTGGATAAGTATATGTACTATATCATCACCATATGTCCTGAACATGGAGTGTAGCCCTACCTCAATCCCTGTAGTCCCAACATCATAGTGCAAGGGGATGTCAGGTATGTATAGCAGGTATACTTGTAGAGTATTGCTACTGTAATAGGGATTGTCTTCACAGACATGGTGTGTGTGGGGGTCACATCTGCTTTTAACATGTGCGCCATTGGCTACTGACAGACATCCTAAGGACATCACAGTACAGTACCACTCCTAGCACATAATGCTCCTGTGGACTACAGCAGAGATAATGGCCAATATATGTGGACAGTCTGACACACTCTGGACAGTCCAGAGGTATACACATATCCCCTTAGTGCAAGACATGTGGACCAATCCTGACAATGTGGATGTTAACAGCCATGTAGATGGGTATAACACATAACTACTGGTATACATTTGCCCCCATAGGTTATGCATTCACACATCCCTGTCTGTCCTGCCACATAATAACTGCTGGTAAGGAGGTGCCATGGCCACATACCACCCACTAGATATTGACATACATCTGTACAGCATACCACTGCTCTGTCTGACATACATGACTGTTATGGTGGCCCGGCAGCAGTACATCAACACAACCAATGTAAACACAGCCACAGCTACATATGGCATGCTAGCGTATTATTACAGTATATGGACTATCTGTTCAACACCAACCTCATATGTGCCACCCACACTCTAACCCTACATATACTGGGCTGCTACACAGTGTTGTCCACTGTCTGTCTGTGGTATGGGACATGTGCGTGTATGGCCCAGCAAACATGTAAGCCGATAGGGTAACATACAGTGGAGCAGCATGTAACATCAAATAGAAAAGGACCAAGAACAATGACATCTACCACAGTCTGTACATAGGCCAAGGAACATATTAACAATACATACACTGCTGACAATCATCATAAGTACACAGACCTCAGTACTGTACACACAACCACAGAATGTCCAGGTTATATCATCAAATATAACCCCTACTATACATTACATGTGTAGCAGTCTGATATCTCACTGACTTGTTATCAGATATGATGTCATTAATTATGGTGTACAGTACATATGCACCCATTACTGCATGACATATGTACAAAGGTTGTCAGGGTTGAGGCTGGAGGCACATACACAGGGCTAATATTGACATGTTGCTCTGATAACCTCATACATTTACTGTTGTAACAGGGTTTGTTGCACCATATGTCCTATGAGGGATATGAAGTCAATAACTCTCACGGCTGTCACCATCTACAGACTGCAATCCTCACACTACCTTCTGCAGTTCACCGATAGGTGCTCTGTGGTTAACACCTGAAACAAAAGACACCACACACTGGCCAGTATGCAGATGGCCCAACAGATGGGTGTTCCCTCATTAAGATAGCACTGACATGGCAGGTATGTAAACATGTAGGACAGCCATATCCACACACACCCTGTTAAACCAACATTACTCCAAATGCAGTATAGCAGCACTTACAGTCTGTAGTCAGGTCAGGCACATCCCCCTCCTGTGAGTTGGCCTGTTTCCACAGTGTATGTTGTTAGAGATAAACCCCAATCCATCTGAGATGCTGTTTGCCAAACAACAGATTGAGTTCCTGCTCACAGTAAATGAACAGCCCACCACCAACATGATGTTCCTAGATATTGGTGTGTGTGTTTCCATGCAATTGGCTATGGGAATGTTACCACAGCTGTTCCACTTGCAATTAGCTAGAGGAGGGCTACAATTTGTGCAGAGACCATCAGCTGCTCCTGAGCATCACTTAAAATACACATTCTGCTGCCTAAGCAAAGCAGGTGCAAGTCTCCACATCCACCAGAGAGGGAGTAAGAGAGGCAGACAGAGGCATGGAAAAGCCAGGGATGGGTGGGAGTGTAAAACTTACGCATGTTTGTGTCACACACCTACCAGTACAGGGTATCAAACCCCTGATTACTATGCAGTGCTATCACATGTCCATGCAGTTATTGGATGCACCACATAGTTTACATGTTGGGGAGCCCTCAGAACATATAGGTGATGGTGAGTGACATCTGCAACAGGGATATGGTAGCTATGTGGTAGGTGTAGTACACGTGCCTGCCCGCATGAACAAGTGTCAGCGTCAACACAGCCACACTCTCACATGGATGCACACACACTGCCACACTTGGCATGGCCAGGAATACAACTCATCACTAGTGGGATTGCCACAAAACATTACTGTGCAGGTATCACATGCACCACAAAGGCCATATGGAGGTTATATGTGAAAAGGGTATGTGGAGGTGTCTGACATCAGACAGCATGCTTCAGTATGCCAATAGGGGTTGTAGTGAGTGTGAATGTGGTCTTACGCATCATACACCACACACACACACACAGATACGGGTGCCAATTCTGACATGCACATGTGCACTGCTTCATGGGTGTGTTGTGGTTGATGGTGCCAGACAGCTATACAAGGCTAGGTGATGGGTATACCTTGGCATCAGGCCACATGACAATGGTCTGCATTGTGGCTCAGGGGTGTAGTGTCTGGAGTTGCCCGCATAGGTGGGTATTGTATTCACCATCCAGTCACCTGGGTGACTATTGCGTGTGGCCAATGTTGTGCATTTCTTGCCATGTATGTGTTCCTTAGTCCATGATATGGACAGTGTCTGGGATGTGCACACCTCCCACAGGCATGTACAGTGACATGTGGAACTGTACCTGGGGTGTCTGGCCCATGTTGTGTACACAGATTGATATCATCAGATGTGCCAGTTCTGGCCTCATGTGGTGGGAACTGTTCATGGACAGCAGGTTTGTCCTGCACCTATATTGATAGCATGATACCGGTATTCCCTGGTGTCAGTGGCATCTGTCTATACAGGGCTTGTGTTTCAGGCATGTTATGTCTTTTGTGGGTCACTTGATGGCACAACAGGTGTTGCAGGTGTCCAGTGGGGAACATGGGGGAGGTTCACTGTCAGCATGTACATGCCTATTGGACAGATGAACAGGGTGCAATACCCTCTGCAGCCCACTGCAATCACACAATGGCTACTATCAGTGGGCAATATGCAGGGTATTACCAACATAGCGGCTGTTGCCTAGGCAAGTGTTTGTGTGTATGAGACATGGGTTGAGAGTGTACCCTGGGTAATACAAGGGTTGCTAATGTTGTTCAGCTGGCATTGATGTCACATTTAGGAGTATGGATTTGCACCACAGCCTCTTGGCTATTTCACATCTGTTATCTCTGTATGGTGGACATTGTGATATATACTTGGCCCACCATATAAGAAGTTTGCAAAACCTGCTCCACATTGAGTCCAGTTGTTACACACTCACAACCACCGCCACACAGGGTACGAATGGCAAAAACACATACACACACACACACACACACACACACCTGTCATGTCTGGGATTAGAACTCCTACCTAACTAGTATATTACACTATAGCACTATGCCATTATAGGACATGCCATGGAGATTACTGGAGTTCTCCTTCCCCAAAGGTGTATTTCACAGTGAATGACATCAGCAGGATTGCCAAAGTAGGGCATTTCAATTGTAGTGAGTGTGACTAGCCTAAAATGCATTGCTTCCTACACAAACATAGAAACACACACAAAACATCCACAACTGTCATGTGTGGGGATAGAACCCCTACCAGAGTTCTATATCATGCTACAGCATGATGCTATTATAGGACACACCACGGAGATTACTGGAGTGCCCCTTTCCCAAAGGTGTATTTCACAGTGAATGACATCAGGATTGCCAAAGTAGGGCATTTGAATTGTAGTGAGTGTGACTAGCCTAAAATGCATTGCTCTCTACACGCACACACACACACACACACACACACACACACACACACACACACACACACACACACACACACACACACACACAATTGACAAGTCTGAGATTAGAACTCCTACATAACTAATTTATCACACTGCAGCAGTACCCAGTTATAGGATGTGCTATGGAGATTACTGGGCTACAACCTTCCCAGAGGTGTATTTCTAGGTGGATGACATCAGCAGCCTTGCCAAAGTAGAGCATTTGAATTGTAGGGTGTGTGACTACCCTAAAAAGCATTGCTCTCTACACAGACAGAGTCAGACACACACACACACACACACACACACACACACACACACACACACACACACACACACACACACACACACACACACACACACACACACACACACACACACACACACACACACACACACACACACACACACACACACACACACACACACACACACACACACACACACACACACACACACACTTGCCAAGTCTAGGATTAGAACTCCTACCTAAGTATTTTGTCACACTAAAGCAGTACGCAGTTATGGCACATGCTATGGAGATTACTAGGCTACAACCTTCCCAGAGGTGTATTTCTAGGTGGATGACATCAACAGCCTTGTCAAAGTAGAGCATTTGAATTGTAGGGAGTGTGACTACTCTAAAAAGCATTGCTCTCTACACACACAGAGTCGAACAGACACATACACACACTTACCAAGTCTGGGATTAGAACTCCTGCCTAACTATTTTATCACACTACAGCACTATGCAGTTATGGCATGCGCTACAGAGATTACTGGGCTACAACCTTCCCAGAGATGTATTTCTAGGTGGATGATATCAGCAGCTTTACCAAAGTAGAGCATTTGAGTTGTAGGATGTGTGACTACCCTAAAAAGCATTACTCTCTACACTGACAGAGATAGACACAAACACACACAGTTGCCATGTCTGGGATTTATCACACTGCAGCAGTATACAGTTACGGAATGCGCCATGGAGATTACTGGACTACAACTCTCCCAAAGGTGTATTTCACAGTGGATGACCTCAGCAGGCTTGTCATAGTAGGGCTATGGGGAGGGCAATGTGTGTACATGGGCCAAAACCCATTCATGTAGAGGTTGGCACAAGACATGCAGGCACACACAGGGTCAGATTTCACGGGTACGTGTATACAGCTGCTAGATGACTACTTCCTTGTACAGTCATGTTGCACAGCTAGCACATGCACCACATAGTCTGTAATGCTGACAGATACCGGTGGCCAGTAGCTACAGTGAGTGACATCTGAACCTCATGTGGTTGTGGACCTTTGGCTGTGTGCTTGGTGGTACAGGCCTGGATGGCTCCTTGTCACAGTCACCCTCTTCCACACATCTATGTAGTCTACCTTTCACTTACTATAGTGTGTTGTCCTAAGATATATGTCTGTATTTCTATACACTGTGTGTGTAAAGCATGTGTGGTGCATACTAAGGAGTGTCTGCACTAACATCTGCAACTGCCGGATATCTCTGGTTCACTGGTGTTTGCAGACATGGCCTTCATGTTTTTGAGTGTGTGAGCATGCCCAGTATGACCTTTCAGTATGTTGCTAACTGGCATTGCCTTCATTTCTCTAAGTGTGTGAGAATGCCCTATATGCCCGTCTGTACTGAATGTGTGAATCGAGTCCAGGTAGTGTGTACTGCAGTGCTGACCTTTGTGTTGTACACCTACAGGTAGTATACTGTTTCTGCAGGGTATCCGTCGATCATTTGGCATTGATTGTTATTACATTTCTACATAGGATGGGGGACACACCTGACTATTTCTACATTTCTACACAGGATTGGGGGGCACACCTGACTGTTACTACATTTCTACGTAGGATGGGGGCACACCTGACTATTTCTACATTTCTACACAGGATTGGGGGGCACACCTGACTGTTACTACATTTCTACATAGGATGGGTGGCACACCTGACTATTTCTACATTTCTACACAGGATTGAGGGGCACACCTGACTGTTACTACATTTCTACATAGGATGGGGGCACACCTGACTATTTCTACATTTCTACACAGGACTGGGGGGCACACCTGACTGTTACTACATTTCTACGTAGGATGGGGGCACACCTGACTATTTCTACATTTCTAAATAGGATTGGGGGCACACCTGACTGTTACTACATTTCTACGTAGGATGGTGGGGGCACATCTGGCACTTGTACACATTTGCTATGACTGTACTGGTATGTCAGGTATTCCATTTCATTCTGTATTCTTGCCTATCATGCTGACTAAAGGCATACCAGTGTACTAAAGATCTTAGCTTTGATTTAGCTACATATTAGTTTCTGACTTCCTACCCTCCAGAACTAACGTCCCACTGCCTGACCTGCTGTAGTCTGTCTGTGCAGGCCTGGGGGGGAGGTTACCCATAGGCATCATTCAGAGGCCATAGCACAGCCTTTGTTTGTGTTTGTCTACACCTGTCCTGCTGGCTGTGACAGTTGCTGGGCATGTGCACCCCCCTGACTGGCATGTGTGAGTCACTTACATTGTGGGTATTCCAGTATTGAGGGTGGTGCTGCAGGGCTGCCTATGTCAGATGCACATAGTACACTCCCTACACATGGTTGAGCACAGGTAGTGTAATGTTTGACATCCCTTTTACTATATGTGAGAGTCAGAGAGAAGTGTTATTCCCTGCGTCCCTCCTGTGTTAGTGTATGTGCTATGCTTTGCCTCTTTGCCAAGGCCAAGGCATACTGGGCATGCCTCCTTCTGCCTACTGGGGCAGGCTCAGGTTGTTCCTCCTCTGAGTATCTCTGTGCCTGTGCAGGCCTTGGCAATGGTGGGGGGCTGTGTGGCCCTGCCCCGTGCTGTTCCTGCTGCAGCTGTTTCCACAGGATCATATTGTGTAGCATGGCACATATGAAGACAATTTGGGTACATGTAGCTGGTGAGTACTGCAAGGCTCCAATGGATGTGTCCAGGCACCAGAACCATGACGTGAGCATCCCAAACACATGCTCTACAATAATTCTGGTCTGTGCGTGTGCCTCATTGTGGAGTTCTTGTTCGGGTGTGTGTACATTTCTGATGGGTGTCATCAGGCATGGCTCCAGTGCGTATGCAGCATCCCCCACTAGGTGACCATGAGGGATGTCCCCATTGGCAAATCTCTGGTACAGCTGCGTCAGATGCCAGATGTGGGAATTGTGATAGCTTCCAGGGCACCCATCACACACATTCATTATTATACCCTGGGTATCACACACGACCTAGCAGTTAAAGGAGGGAAAGCCCTTGTGGTTGATGTAGACCCTACCCCACTCACCGGGTGGTACTTTGATGCATATGTGCATGCAGTCTATAGCACCTACTACCTTAGGGTATTCGGCTATTTGGTGGAACAGTTGCATGTTGCTGGCCAATGCCTCACGGGTGTCGGGAAATATACATGCTCATCGACATGTGCTGACATGGCATCCAGGAACTGGTGGAGTACCCTGGATGCTGATCCCTGTGAGATCCCCATCATATCCCCAGTTGGCCTTTGGAAGATACCTGTAGCTAGTATTCTTAGGCCTACACATACCTTGGTATCCACTGGGATGGGTTCCCCTCTGTTAGTTCTGTGTGTGAGGCGTGTCCGGCACAGCTCAACAATGTGCTATAGGAGGTCCCCTTCTACCCTATAGCGCTCCACTATCTCCAGCTCATGTAGCCCCTGGTAGGTCACCCTGGGTTTGTACACTCTTCTCCGTCTCCTCACTGTGGGTTGGTCAACAGCATTCACATCCTCACCACCCTTAGCCTCTTCCACAAGTTGTTGTATTATAGCTATTGCAGCCCCTATCATTTTGCTGTTGTGAGTGTTAAAAGTTACCTGCTTGTTTACACCGGTAGTATAGAGTGTGGGAAAAACCAGAGGAGAAGGTGTTTGCATAGTTTATAGTAGTGTTCTGGGCTGGGATGGTCTGCTGCCTGTGTAATTGGCTGATTCTAGATTACCTTCCTACTGCTGTTTTCTCTTCCCATTGCCTTCCTGTTTAAGCCCAGGGATGCGCCATACAAACAGAGTGCTCAAATGTGCACAGAACTGCTATTTCCTGGTTTAACTTTTTTTTTTAAACCTTTAGAACCCGGTGCACAGCGTGCACACCTGCTAAGGCAATGTACAGAGTGCTAGGCAGAGTCAGACACACCCACTCACTTAGCTGTGCTTAGCTAGGAGCAAACCTGAGCCACAGGGCTCTAATCCAGTTACAGTATGCCTGACACCCCCCCCCCATGATGTCAGCTAACTCCTAGGCTTGCACCAAGCTATTCCTACTCTTACACTGTTGGGACCTGACTAGCATGCTGGGGAAAAAATACAGTTGTGTACACTTACCATAAATGTAGATGTTCACGTGTATTCACTGTTGCAGTCATCACACTTGGGTTATCTGCCTGCAGGTAGCCCTCAGTCGGCCTGAATACCAGAGTCTTGGAATTTCTGCATCAGATGCTGTCGCCTCTTCCATGATGTCAGGTCTTCAGGGGTATTAAACATGCAGCCAGTACCATTACATCAGTTTTTCTTGCCCCAGATGTCAGGAGCCCCCAAAATAGAAATCAATCACATGGTGTGGAACACCTCCAGTAGAAAGTAAATACCATTGCCATAAGATATGGCCAAAAAGAGAGGATAGGTAGAAAGTATAGAAAAGACAGGGGGCTGGAGGGAGGGAGGGAAACCAGGACTGCAACAGTGAGTACACTCAAACATCTACATTTATGGTAAGTGTACACAACTGTACTATGTTCTTTGTGTTTCACTGTTGCAGTCATCACACTTGAGTTGATTCCCAAAGCTGAGGAAGGGTGGAGGCAGTCAAGAAGTATTAGGGCTGGCTAGCAAGCCTTGTAAGACTGCTGTGGCAAATCCAGCTCTGGATTTAGAAAATATAGGTAAGTGGTAATGCTTGGTGAAGGTGTGTACAGAACTCCAGGTTGCAGCTTCCTGGATGTCCCTGATAGGGACTCCCCTGAGAAATGCTATAGAGGTTGAGGTAGCCCTAGTAGAATGAGGTCTGATCCCCATGTGGGGTACATTTTCCATGGTGTTTGTAGCAGAAATGGATGCAGTGTGCTATCCGTTTAGAAATGGTTTGCCTTGAAATGGCCTTGCCCTCTGCCCCTGTAGCAAAGCTGACTAGCAGCTGGTCAGATTTTCTGAAAGGTTTAGTCCTGTCAAAGTAGAACCTGAGCTGTCTGTGCACATCCAAGGAGTGCAGGATCCTTTCCCCTTTATTCTGAGGATTAGGAAAAAAAGTTTGGTAAATGGATGGATTGGTTTGAAGCCACACTGGATACCACCTTGGGCATAAATGATGGGTTAGTCCTGAGGGAAACCCTGTCCACATGGAAGATAATGAAGGGTTCCACAGCCATAAGGGCCTGTAACTCAGACACTCTTCTTGCCGAAGTGATGGCTAGGAGTAAGGCTGTTTTCTAAGAGAGGAATTTTAACTCTGCTGTAGCAGCAGGCTCAAAAGGGGAGAGCATGAGCTTCTCTAGTACAAAGTTAAGGTCCCAGGCAGGAGTGGGAGCTCTTCTTGGGGGTCTTAAATTGTTAGCTCCTCTCAGGAACTGTTTGATCAGAGGGTGAGAGAAGAGGGGTGGCTCAGTATTGTAATGAGCCGAGATGGCAGAAGTATGAATCTTAATTGATGCAAATGATAGGCCTTTGTGGAGCAGCTCTGCTAGATAATCTAGGTTTTGAGGTAAGGTGGGTACGGCTGTGACCTTTCCTTGAGGATGGCTCCAAGAACAGTATCTTTTCCACTTTTCTGAATAGGATTTCCTAGTACTAGGCCTCCTGGCCTCCTGGCCTCCCCACCACCACCCCCAACCAAGGAAACCACAGTGAAAAACTTTTCTAAAGCAAACTTCACCTTACTTAAGTCAGAGGTGGTAAGTTTCACAGCCCCCATGCTAAAGGATAACACTGCCCAAGATGCAGAATCCTTTACAATTGCACTCTTTGAGCACCTACAAGGATTCATGGATTGTGCCATTCCTAGCGAAACCAAGACTCACTCCCCTAAGAGATGGAAACCAGTCTGGTGGACTCCTGCCATAAACAGGTTATACAACAAAAGGAGGAAACTAGTTCAGAAAAAAAGCAAATCCCAAGAAGGAAATACATCCCTGATCAGTATCAGTAAGAAACTAAGGTCCCTCATAAAATCATCCAAGGCTAACTTCGAAAGAAAAATAGCCAAGGACTCAAAAGATAACCACAAAGCCTTCTTTAGCTATGTCAAAAATCTAAGTGGCAACTCGCAGATATGCTCTGAGATAGTGCAAAATAGCACAAAATATACTGAACCTACTGATATTGCCAACATTCTGGCAGATAGATTCAGTGCAAACTTCACCTCCCTCTCACCTTCAAAAGGGCCCACAACAATACCGGAAAAGTGTAGTGTCCCGGAAATCACAGAAGCACAGGTGAAAACAGCCCTTTCAAAAGCCAAAAACACAGCGTCAATGGGGCCAGATGGTGTCCCAGGCTGCTTCTTGCATGAACTACAGAACGAACTAACCCCCCCCACCTAATCACGCTGTTCAACCTCAACCTCTCCACAGGCTACATGCCCATAGAATGGTGCACAGCAATGGTTATTCCGCTCCACAAAGGAGGAGCCACAACTGACCCTGGTAACTATCACCCCATAAGCCTGACTAGCCTGGTCTGCAAGGCTATGGAGCACATCATCATCATGGAACTCATTAACAAAGACATTGGGAACCTCCAAACACTTGACCCGACCCAGTTCGGCTTTGTTAAGGGCAGATCATGCCTACTAATCTTGGTTGACTTCTTCGAGACAGTTACCAAGGCCATAGACAAGGGAAAGGTGGTTCACACAGCCTTCCTTGATCTCACCAAGGCATTCAACACCATTCCTCACTTGGGTATTATAGAAAAACTCACCAGCCTGAACATAAACCCCTACGTCACAAGATGGGTTGCCAACTAGCTTACAGACAGAACTCACATGGTAAGAATAGCGGGCTCCAGGTCTGACTCTAAACCAGTCACAAGTGGTGTCCCGCAAGGCTCAGTTCTGGGACCCCTACTGTTCGGCATATATTTCTTAGAAGTACAGGCAAACACAGGAGGACTATGGCTAACCAAGTTCGTTGATGACTGCAAACTGGGAGCCATAAGTGACTCTCCGTCTGACACGGACATCCTCCAAAAAGGCCTTACTGAGACAGACACCTGGTGTCAAAGTCATGGCCTCAAGCTAAATGCCAAAAAATGCATAGTCATCCTGTTTGGGAAAAACAAAACACCCACGAATTGCCACATATAGGCGGCAGCCCCCTTAATACAGAAGAGGTAATAAGAGATCTGGGGACCCAGGTAGATAGTAATCTCTCCTTTGACAATCATATTGCCAAAGTAGTTAGGAAATCCTTCTATGTGGCCCATCTAATTACTAAAGGGTTCGCATCTAGAAATAAAGAGATTATAGTGCCCCTCTACTCATCACTCATCAGACCCATCATAAAGTACAATGCCCCATTTGGGATGTACCTCACAAGACACTTCCAACAGCTGGAAAGACTACAAAAGTACCTCACCAAGAGGATTACTGGCCTCAAACATATGTCCTATGCAGCCCAACTGAAAAAACTCCAGCTGTACTCAGTGGCATATCGCTTACTCAGAGGTGATCTCTGCCTAACTTACAAAGCCATGTCCAACTCAGAATTGATGGTCATGCTCCACTTAAAGAAATCCAAGTCACTGCGAGCCACGTGCTCTAGTGAGCTAAACCTTGCCACAACAATAAATAGAACATGCTGGAGAGATAGATTCCTGTTACAGAGACTCCCCATGCTTTGGAACAAAATTCCTAACTACATTAGGCAGAGCCCCTCACTAACACTCTTCAAGAGAAGCCTTGACGAGTGGATGGGTAACAGAAAGTACACCCCTGGGATCACTTCATTGGCTCTGCTTGACAGAGGCTCAGTTAATTAATCAATGGGGCAGCAAAAGCCGACACACCCTGGCTAGGCTTATAAATGCCCTCGGGCAGATAGCCTAGTACCTACCTATGAACCTATGAACCTATAAGGATAACATCCAGCACCTGTTTGCTGAGGATTGCTGGTGATGTATTCAGGGAATAAGCCAGGCTGCTAAGGATGGAAAATCTGTCCCTCCTACTGGGACAGCAGAGAAGGGGTCTGATTTAGATGCCAGAGTGGCACTACTGTCAGACTGTGTAGGAGTGGGTATCAGTGCTGGCGTGGCCAGTCTGGTGCAATTAGGATTGCCCTTGGCCTGTCCCATTTGAACTTGAGTAGTACATTTAAAAGGAGGGGCAGAGGGGGAAAGACATAGATTGAGAGGTTTTCCCATGTAAAGGATAGGGCATCCACTTTCCATGCTTGGCTGTGGGGAATTCTGGTGCAAAATTTGCTCAGTTGATGGTTTTGGGAGGAAGCAAAGAGGTCCATTTCTGGATTCCCCCACCTGTGTATTAGAAGTTTGAATGAGTTGGGTTCCAGTTTCCACTCATGTGGATCCATTAGATTTCAGCTTAATTCGTCTGCCAGTGAATTTTGTTTGCCTGGCAGGACTTGAGCTTGCAGGTGCACTTGATAGTTCAAGGCTGTGTTCCACAGAGCCATGGCTAACATGCAGAGTGGGTAGGATTGAGTTTCCCCCTGCTTGTTTATGTACCACATAACTGTGGTGTTGTCTGTCTTTATCAAGAGTTGTCCTGGCAGGATAAGGTATTTGAAGGCTGTCAGTGCATTTTGTACAGCTAACATTTCTTTTTGATTGATATGCAGGTGAATTTGTCCTGGGCTCCATTTGCCTTGAATGCATTTGCCTGCCATGTGAGCCCCCCATGCATAGTGTGATGCGTCTGTTGTCAGGGTTTGGGCTGTGGGGGGTTGAGTGAAAGGGAGTCCCTTGTTGTGGTTGCAAGCCTCTGCCCACCAAAGGAACTTTGCCTTTAGGTAAGGAATGATAGAAATCACTGTTTCCAGGTCCTGATAATGTTGACACCAGAGACTTTTTAAGTACCATTGAAGTTTCCTCATATGCAGTCTTGCATATGGAATTAGTAGAATGCATGAGGCCATGAACCCTAGGGCTTGTAGTATTTTTCTTGCAGATAGCTGGGTTTGGGTGGCCAGTAGTTTGAAGTAATTTGTCAAATAAACCTGCTTTTCTGGAGTGAGGAATGCCATCTGGGAAGTTGTATTCAAGCTTGCTCCCAGGAATACAATCTTTTGGCTGGGTTCCAGATGTGATTTCTTTTTGTTGATGGTATACCCAAGAGAAGTTAGAAGTCTTTTTACAAATGTCAGGTGCTAAAGTAGCAATTCCTGACTGTCTGCCTGAATCAGGCACTCGTCCAAGTATGGGTAAATTTTAATATTTCTCTGCCTGCGGTATGCAATGGCTGGAGCCAGGCACTTTGTGAATACCCTGGGCGCAGTAGATAAGCCAAAGGGAAGTGTAGAGAACTGATAGTGCATAGAGCCTGCCCTGAAACATAGATTTTTCCTGCAAGATTTCCTTATGGGGATGTGCAGATAAACTTATTTTAAGTCTAGGGTGACCAGCCAGGAGTCCTTGGCTAGCATAGGAAGCAGCTGTTGGAGTGTAAACATTTTGAATTCTGGTACCACCAGGAATGAGTTGAGAGTTGACAGATCCAAAATGGTGTGCCAAGGGCTCTCTTTTCTGGGCACCAGGAACAGTCTGGAGTAGAAACACTGTCCCCTTTGCTCTGTTGGAACAGGTTGAATAGCCCTGATACTGACAAGAGAAAGTACTTGCTTTTTTGCCTCTGCCCACTGATTTGGACGAAGGTCTGGCAATCCGCTTGGGGTTGGCAGTGAGTGGAAGTAGAATTTTTATCTCTGGGATACAATGTTTAAGACCCATCGGTTCTGGGTAATATACTCCCAGTTTTTTGCATGCAGGGTGTTTTCCTCCTAGGGGTTCAAGTACCTGGGCATGGCTGGGAAGGATGAAGGACAAGTCATTGTGAACTTTTTCCATAAGGGGGTAGCTTACCACTTTCTGTTTTTGAGGAGGGAGCACTCCATTGTTTAGATCTGTGCATACCCTGAGACTGTAGTCTTTGTGGTCTGTTGCCCCTGAGTTTGGACTGAGAAGGTCTGGGAGGGACTGGAAAGGACCAGTTTTTTGAAGGCCAATGCCTGTTGAACCTAGATGGCTGCACCTGTAAGAAATCTTTAACAGTTTGCATAGATTTAACTTTTTCCTCCATCTTTTTAAGAACTTATTCTGCTTTTGAGCCAAACAAACATTCTTGGTTTAATGGAGCATCTAGTAATTTTGCTTTGACATTGTCTGGCAAGATTTATTCCTTCAGCCAAGCATGCCTTCTCAGAAGAGACCCAGTGACAGCAGCCCTGCAAGATGCTTCTAAGGCATCAAAACCACACTGCAAAGTATGTTTACCAACTTGGTTTGCTGAATGCATTAACTCTTGTCTTTATTTTCTGCACAATCAGGAATCAACAACATTTTTTGTTTAATTAGTTCCATAATATGCTGCTGGTACTTCAACATGTGAAACTGGCAATTGAAAGCCCTGATGGCAAGAGTTGCAGAGGTATATACCTTCTTACCCCATCTGTCTAAAGCCCTAGAATCCCTGTACGAAGGGGTAGGGTTTTTGGCTGTAGTAGCCTTAATACCTTTAGGTCCCTGGGAAATGGTCTCTGGATCCGCACTGGGATGTTTAAAGAGAAATTTGTGAGAGTCTGGTACTCTGTAGTAACTGTCAGGCTTTCTAGAACCTGGTGTTACAGTATCAGGGGTAAGACTGGATTCCATGAAGACATCATCTACAATATCCAGAGCAGGGGGTATAGCTAGAGGCCTATGCTGAGGGCAAGTCTAAAAATTCCCTGAGTCTCTTCTTGGACTGTAGGTAGTCCTGGCATTCCCAGCGGAAATGCTCTCTTAGGGTATGCAAGGTTTCACAGAAAGAAAGATCCTTTGGGGGGGAGGCAGAGGAAATGGAATCCTCTGCATCTGAGTCCTCATAAGGGTATGTCCTGGTAATCACAGGGGTCAGATTCATCAGACTCATGGTCTGTAGAATTAGAAGGAAAATCGATTCTTTGTCTTTTAGAGGTGGAAGGCTGGCTTCCCCTAATTAAAGTAATAAGGTCTTCAGCCATTCTAAGCATTTGTTTCTGTGGCATGGGAGCTTGAGAATGCGCTTTGGTCATCGGTTTCCTAGGCATAGTGCGAACTCTGGGACTGAGAAATTTGGTAGTTTTAGTCATTAACAAAGTAGTTGGTTTAATATGAACATCAGAAGGTCTGAATACACCCTCAGAAGCCGGTCCCTGTACAGCGGCTCTGGACCCATCCAAGGTAGAGACATCCGTAGGTTCCATAGTAGAAAAAGCATCTCGCGGCATACCGGACTCTGAATGGGTCTCAGTAGAGGCCTGCAAATCTCTAGAAGCAGGTAACAGGGGCTGCAAAAGTGCCTCACTGAGTACCAGCGGACTGGTGGCTAGCTTAACGGACGCGTCGTAGGCAGTTTTGGACCTATGTTGTCTGTCTCTGTCTTTATCCTTGCATTTTTTCGGAAGATTGGTAGTCAGATGGCTTATCAAAGCCATTTCAGAATACGGTGAACGAGTGCAAAAGAATTTAGCTACAAAAATAGCCTGATGATGAATAGATCAGGCGTTGAACAAGGCACAAAACCGACAGCAAGGGACGTTGTGGTCTGGGCCTAAACAGGTGATGCAGTAAGAATGAAAATCTCTGTGAGGTATTTGCTTTCCACAGGCAAGACTATTGTTAACTTTTTCTGACATCAGTTAGAGCAAGAAAAAAGGATCCCCAATGGGGTACTTAGCTTTAGAAGACTTCCAGTTTGAAACTCGAAAAACGAAAATTTCAGGAAGCGGCTGACCGGCACTTGCGAACTGCTTCTGCTTCAGGCTCCCGCATGGCAAGAAAAGCTGATGCAATGGCATCAGCTGCATGTTTTATACCCCTGACAACCTGACATCATGGAAGAGGCGACAGCATCCGATGCAGAAATCCCAAGACTCTGGTATTCAGGCTGACTGAGGGCTACCTGCAGGCAGATAACCCAAGTGTGATGACTGCAACAGTGAAACATGAAGAACATCTGGGATTCACTATCATTCCCCTCATTTGCATAGGATTGCCTGTTAATGCATAGTTGCATGTCTCACACTGAGCCTTTCCCCTTAGCAACCACTACTCACTGGCCATGTTGTCTTCTATCTGCCATTGACTTGCATGGCAGAATAGTGATTTTAGTTAGAATGCTTATTTTAGGTTTATTTTGTTATTTTCCCCCGATCTCATTTGCACTCTGCTGCTCTACGTTTAAACAGCCGAGATCGGCTAAACAAAAATAAAAGTTGATTTTTTTATTTTTTATGTTGTTTGCAATGCCAGACCATTGGCATGTTTCCTGACTGATATGTAGCCTTTATTTGGAGCTGTCACAGCTCCGTTTTGGATTTTGCAGAAATGTACTCAGTTACTAACCAAGTACATTTCTGCAGATTGCACTAGTCCTGCACGGTCAGTTGCAAGCTTTCTGGATGGCAAATTCACCTCATTTGCATGGATTTCTCCTGCAAATGGGGTTATACAGGGGCTTAGTCCATGTAGGACTAGTGCAGGAGCACTCGTGCATGCCCCTGCAGGCTGTTCCTGGATCGCACAGCAGACATATTGCTTGCTAGAGCTCCTGCACTGATCCTGCATGCCATGCAAGGCATACAGAATCTGGGGGAGAGTCTATAGTCATTTAGAAAAAAACTCAATTATGATAATAGAACAAAAAGGCAATAAAAGAAAGTCATATGGAACAAAGGATCATTTGTTGTTAAATAAAGTCATAGTGGAGAACTATAAAAAGGGGAAGAATTTAAGTATGGCATGGATTGATTACAAAAAAAATGTGATAGTATCCCACATTCATGGATAAGAGTGCTTAAAATGTATAAGATTCACCGTACACTGATTAACTACATTACAGTGACCATGAAACAGTGATAGACAAATTCACCACCATATCACGTACAAGCAAGCAAAATCTGATGATAATGCTACTCAATGCTAGAAGTCTAAACCTCAAAATACATTCACTCGAGACACTCCTTAAAATGGAGAACATCAACATCTGTGCAGTGACAGAGACCTGGTTCAAGGCTCCAGAGAGCACCCCTGCATTACCAGGCTATAATTCACCCCACACCTTTCGGCCACCTAACCTGGACCGAAACACTAAAGGTGAAGGCGTGTCCATATTCATTAGGGATATCCACACCTCCAGGCTAGTTGCTCAGCATAATGCATCCAAGATAATCCAAGTGCAACTAACGCTGGGCAAGACCGCAATCCAAATTGTAACTTGCTACAGATCCCCCACCATGCCCCAGGATTCCCACTCCTCATTTCTCGATACACTGGAAAATATTAGGGTACAGCCCAACACCCTAATAACAGGCGATTTCAACTACCCCACCATTAACTGGGAAAGCTACTCATGTACCAACTCTTTTGCTCAACATTTTCTGGAATTTATAAATTCTGATGCCTTGGATCAACTTATCCATACCCCCAACAGGGGCAGCAATATCCTAGACCTGGCCATTATCAACAAGGGCAAACGGTGGTCCACACGAGAGGTCAATTCCTCATTGGTCAGATCCGACCACAAGCTAATCACCCTAGACAGCCACATCCCACCCCCAGCCCCCATTAGGGAAACAACCATAAAAAAATTCTCCAAAACCAACTTCAGGCTTTTTAAGACAGAAGTGGCAAACTTCACGACACCCATGCAGACAGACAATAGAGGTATGACTGCTGAATCCTACACAAATGCACTTTATAAGCACTTACACAAGTGCATGGATCGTGCTATCCCTAACAGAACCAAGATGCTATCGTCCAAAAAAGGAAGCCAATCCGGTGGTCCCCTGCCATAAGCAAACTCTACAACAGAAGAAAGAAACTGTTACAAAAAAAGAGTAAAATCCCATGGAGGAACTCCCTGGTCAGCCTCAGTAAGAAGCTGAGATCCCTCATAAAATCCTCCAAAGGTAGTTATGAAAACAAAATCACCACTGATTTTAAAGACAGCCACAAAGCATTCTATAACTATGTCAAGAATCTCAATGGCAACACTCACATCTGCGCTGAGTTACAGCACAATGGCACTAAATATACAGAACCGATATTGCCAACATCCTGGCAGATAGATTCAGTGCTAACATTACCACCCTCTCACCCCCTAAAGGGCCCATCTCTATACTGGAAGAATGCAAAGTTCCTGTAATCACAGCTGCACAGGTAAAAACCACACTCTCCAAAGCCAAGAACACAGCATCCATGGGACCTGACAACATCCCAGGCTGCATTCTACATGAACTACAGAATAAACTGGCACCTGACCTAAGCACGATTTTCAATCATAGCCTCACTTCAGGCTTTGTGCCCACTGAATGGTGTACAGAGATAGTTATCCCACTCCACAAAGGGGGAGCCACCACGGACCCCAGGAACTACTGCCCCATTAGCCTAATGAGCCTGGTCTGCAAGGCCATGGAATGTATCATCATGGAACTTATAAACAAAGACATTGGTAATCTCCAAACTCTGGACCCCACCCAGTTTGGGTTTGTAAAAGGCAGATCATGTCATCTAAACCTGATAGACTTCTTTGAAGCAGTCACCAAAGCCGTAGATGAGGGTAAGGTGGTTCACACAGCCTATCTAGATCTCGCCAGGGCTTTTGACACCATCCCCCACTCTGGAATTATAGATAAACTCACCAAACTAGGTATAAATCCCTATGTCACAAGATGGGTTGCCAACTGGCTCACTGACAGAACCCACACTGTGAAAGTAGCAGACTCCAAATCTGACTTCAGACCAGTGACAAGTGGAGTACCACAGGGTTCAGTCCTGGGTCCTCTCCTGTTTGGTATCTACTTTTCTGAAGTACAGACTAACACAGAAGGTCTTTGGCTAATGAAGTTCACAGATGACTGCAAACTAGGAGCCATAATTGAAACTCCTAATGATGTGGACATCCTACAAAAGGGCCTCACTGAGACAGATGCCTGATGTCAAAGCCATGGCCTCAAGCTCAATGCCAAAAAGTGCATTGTCACCCCCTTTGGTAAAAACTCTGTATCCATGAGTTACCACATAGGTGGTGGTCTACTTAACACCGAAAGTGTGATAAGAGACCTTGGGACACAGGTGGACAGTAGTCTTTCCTTTGATAATCACATCACATCGCCACAGTAGTCAGGAAATCCTTCTACGTGGCACACCTCATCACAAAAGGTTTCTCATCAAGGAAAAAAGAGGTCATTCTTCCCCTCTACTCATCACTCATTAGACCCATTATAGAGTTTGTTTGTGTCTTTCGGCTTTTCCCAGTTAGGGGTCGCCACAGCGGAACTCCGGTCCGCTAATGATTGGTAGTTGATTTTTATGTGCCGAGTTACCAGCCCTGACACACAACCTTCAACGAAGATATGGCCATTCACACATATCTCCACGCAGAAGAAGCTCTAGCTGAGAATCGAACCAGACAACGTCTTACAGTGAGGTGACAACGCTACCACAGCACCACCACCGCAATGCCCATTTTGGTATGTACCTCACAAGACATCTACAGCAACTGGAAAGGCTGCAGAAATACCTCATAAAGAGGATTACATGCCAAATACAGATGCCCTATGCAAACCATCTCAAAAACTCCAGCTTTACTCCGTCGCACATCGCCTACTCAGAGGCGATCTCTGCCTAACATACAAACCTATGTCAAGCCCAGAGCTGTTGGACATGCTCCACATAAATAAATCCCAATCCCTCCGAGCTACACGCTCTAGGGACCTAAACCTTGTCACCACAATAAACAGAACATGCTGGTGGGATACATTCCTGTCCCAGAGACTTCCCATACTCTGGAACAAACTACCTATCTATATCAAACAAAGCTCTTCATTAGCACTCTTCAAGAAAAATCTTGATGATTGGATGGGAAATAGGAAATTCACCCCGGGGATCACCTCTGTGGCTCTGCTCGACAGGGGTACAGGACAATAATTTTCCTGGGTGGCAAAAGCCAGGGTACCTTTTTTGGCTAGGCTTATATAGGCCCTAGGGCCAACAGCCTAGTATCTACCTATGAACCTATAAGCTATAATAAAGGACTAATTATTCCAGGGATAAAAATTCAAAGGGGGATATACCATGGTGACTCTGTCACCGCTGCTATTCTGCTTGCCCTTAACACATTAAGCTGTCAACTTAACAGCTTAGGCCATGGCTATAATTTGGCTCCTAGAAAACAACAAAGTGTAAAGACGTCTCATCTTCTCTTTGTCAATGATTTGAAATTGTATAGCTCATCAGATGAGGAAATGAATGTACGACTACAAGTTGTCAAAACTTTTTCAGATGATATAAGAATGTCAACTGTTAAAGCAGAAAAACTGCAGCACCAAAAGACAGTTTGGGACATGAATGTGACATAAAAGAACTTGATCAAGAGGGAGTGTATAAATATTTGGGAACTGATGAAGGATCAACAATAAAACATGAACAAATGTGAATAAAACTTAGTAAGGAGTACTTTAGAAGATTTAAATTAATCCTGAAAACAGTGTTTACATCTAGGAACAAAATACAAAGCTGTAAAGCAATTTGCTCTTCCTGTCCTAACTTACAGTTTTGGAGTGATTGACTGGCCCCAAAATATATTGGATAGATTAGACAGGAAAACAAGAAGGATGCTTCATGCTCACCAAATGATTTATAAAAATCAGTGCATACCAAGATTATATATTCCCCATTCCGAAGGAGGGATGGCCCTCCTTGAAATTGATTACATGTACAGATCTGCAATTGTGGGACTCCACACATATCTGCTGACCTCACAAGGCCCAAATGTAGTGAAAGTTTTGAAACATGAAGAGAATAAATGTAAGATGACTTTCCTGCTTAGGCTAGCAAAAGCATATCGGCGTCAAGCAGGAATGGAAACTAAACCACAAGTGAATAAAAACCAGGCTGCAACTGAATGTGCCAAAAAAGAAAGACTATAAAGTGAAGGACCAGATAAGAATGCAAGAAATGTGGAAAATGCATAAATGTAGTTGCAAGTATAAAAAAAAACTTCTGGAAGAACCTCATGTTGATGAGGAACGAACACAGAAATCGTTAAGGAGAGGTGAATTCAAACCAAGAGATGAAAGGTTAATATTGGTGGCACAACTATTCCTGCACTAATCCAATCACACAACAATTCTTTGACTTCATCAGTTCTAACACACTAGATCAGCTGGTCTTATCCCCCACAAGGGGAGGTAACATACTGGACTTGGTTCTCACTAACATGGCTGACCGCTGCACCACTCCCATAGTATGATCTTCCCTGACGAGATCAGATCAGTAGTCTGCCTCATTCAAAGTTTCTATCCCACCCAACGCCTCCCCAGCTGTAACCAGGCTAAAAAATTTCTCAAAAGCTGACTGCAAACTCTTAAGGGAGGGTATCAGCAGCTTCACACCACCACCCCCTCAGATGATGCAGACAACTATGCTGAACAATACGCCAGTGCAGTATACAAGCACCTGTACAACTGCATGAACTCAGTCATACCCAACAGAACTTAAATCTGCTCCTCAAAGAAATACAAACCTGTCTGGTGAACATCTTCTATCAACAGCTTTACAACAAAAGGAAGAAACTGTTGTCCAAGGGTAAAAAGGAACAAATTCCAAATCAGAAAAAACTCCCTCCTCTGCCTCAACAAGCAAATTAGATCACTAGCCAAAACCTCCAAAGCCAATTATGAGTTGAAACTAGCCTCCAAAACAAAGGGAAACCACAAGTCCTTCTTCAGTTACATTAGGAACCTCCATAGCAAAGCCCAAGTTTGTTCCAAACTTGTTCTTAATGGTACCACTTACACTGATCCTGCTGAGTTAGCCATCCTGCTGGCTGATAGATTTAGATAAGTCTGATCTGTAAAGTCATGGAGCATATTATTATGGATCTCATAAACAAGAACATAGGCAATCTCCAAGCACTCAACCCACCCAATTCGGATTTGTCAGGGGCAGAGTTTGCCCATTGAACCTAGCTGACTTCTTTGAGACTGTCACCAAGGACATGGGTGAGGGAAAGTCAGTACATACAGCTTACCTTGACCTGGCCAACACAACTATGTTAATCCCTATCTAGTCAGATGGGTGGCCAACTGGCTTACAGATAGGACCCACAAGGTCAAAATAGGCACTGCCACCACTGACAGCAGACCTGTCACTAGTGGTGTTCCCCAGGAATTTGTCCTGGGACCCCTACTGTTTGGCATATACTTCTCAGAGGTCCAGGCAAAGACAAAGGGCCTGTGGCTGACCAAGTCTGCGAATGACTGTAAGTTGGGTGCTGTCAGTGACTCCCCATTTGATGTTAACATACTGCAAGAGGGTCTCACAGCTACAAATAACTGGTGCCAAAGTCATGGCCTTAAGTTAAATGCAAAAAATGTATTATTGTGCCATTCAACAAAAACAAGGCCCCTACTGATTACCATATCAATAGCAACCCCCTAAGCACACAACCTGGGTACTCAGGTTGACAATAGTCTCACATTTGACCATCATGTGGTGGTGGTCAGAAAAGCCTTTTACTTGGTTCGTCTTATAAGTAAAGGGATTGAATCCCAAAAAAATGAGGTTATTACCTCTCTGTGCTCCTCCCTTATTAGACCTATGATTGAGTATAAAGCCTCATTTGGTATGTACCTCTCCAAGCACCTGCACCAACTGACAAAGCCACAGAAATACCTCACAAAGAGAATCCATGGCCTCCAACACCTTTCCTATGCAGACAGGCTTAAATCACTATCACTCTACTCAGTATCATACAGATTTCTCAGAGGTGATCTGTGTCTCGCCTACAAGGCAATATCGGACCCTGCCCTACTAGAGATGCTCCATATCCGTAAGTCTAAGTCCTCATGCATTACTTGCTCGATAGGCCTAAATCTAATTTGCAACATCAAAAAGAACTGCTGGAGAGACAGGTTTGTCTCCTAGAGGCTTCCCTGTCTCTAGAATAGACTTCCCATACATGTCAAACAGAATACCACACTGACCCTCTTCAAACGCAACCTTGATGAGTGGATGGGAAACCATAAATTTGTCCCAAGGGTTCCACCTTTGTCCCTCATTGACAGGGGTGACAGGTGCTAAGTGAGGTTTCTTTTTTGGGGATAAACTCTTTGCTATGCCTGTAAGGGCCCCAGGGCCATTAACCTAGTAACCTCCTATGATCCTGTGATAGTGGGCTATGTACATGTTGGTTTACAAAGTCCATTGAACATGTGGGAGAAACAGATAAATGTAGGTTTTGTAAAACAGAATTGGAAACAGTTGCACACCTCATTGCTGGTTGTGACATACTAATGGCAGAAGGACTGTTTACTAAAAGGCATAATAATGTGGCGAGACTATTGCACTGGGGATTGTGCAAACATTATGGTATTGAAGTGGCTGAAAAACACTGGAAACATGAACCACAAAGCATCATAGAAGATGATGAAGTCTATATCACATGGGATCATCCATTGGCAATAGTTCAAAAGATAGATGCTAGAAAACTGGATATAGTGGTCCAAGAAAAGAAGTCAAAAGTAGCATTGATCATTGAAATCACCACACCCAGTGACTACAGTGTCTGCATATACAGAGACACAAAGTCATAAAATACCCGGATTTGCAAGCAGAAATGAGAGCAATATAGAAGAAAGATACACATATAGTTCCAATAGTAGTAGGAGCAATGGGTCTTATAAAAAAAAGTCTACAGTCATATTTAGATATGCTACCAATACATGCAATTCCATATGAATTGCAGAAGGAATCATTTCTGGGCATACTGCAGGTGCTCTGAAGAGCACTTTTGGCTGACATCAAAGAGTGAATCAATACTAATTTCATGAACTTTAATTGTGCTTTAACTTAGGAATAGGGTCCATTCCCATCATGGTATTAGAAACTTAAAAGATTTGGAGAAATTAAAAAGGGAGGGTACTTACATAAATATTGATCTACACCTGAGCTTTACACTTACGAATTTAGGCCTGAAGGAAAGTGTGGTGGCATTTCAGTATTTATCAAGGACCATATCACCTTTAGACCGATTCCGAAAGAGCCAAAAAGTTAATTAACTGAACTCCAAGTTACCTTGAACAAGACAAACTATCAACTTACAGCCTGCTACATGACATCCTTTATGTCCCCTGATGACTAATTAAGATTCCTAAATGTACTTGATCACCTACTTATTGCCAAAATGCATCAATGATTGGACATTTAACTATTCCTTAATAAACAGAACATCTCCACTTCCAAAGTTGTGTATATCCAGTGATTCTTAGACTTAATAAATAAAAATCCCCTGCAACAGATAGCAAACCAGCTAGAGGACATAATATTCTTGACCTGGTCAAAATTAATAAAGCTAGTACATGTACCACTCCTCTAGTTTCTCCATCCCTGATTAAGTCTGTCCATAAACTTGTAACCTTCTCTTTCAAATTTTCTAAAAACCCTGCAGTCAATAATTTTGAAATACAAGGATTTCAAAACCTCCTCAACTCTACGACAAGCTATCCACATTCACTTGTAAAATCATTAGACCCAGTACAGACACAGATGCTATTAATACAAAGGACTTTTATTCACTCAAGATAAGTGCATAGACCTGCTCATTCCTAAATATAATGGAAAGTTTAAGACAAAGCCTAGTGAGGTCCACATAAGCAGAAAAAAATCCTTAAATATAATAATATGTCTAAAATTCCTCATCTTAAAGACAGTTTTAGGAATATCAGAGCTAGTAAGGCAAATCATGAAGTTAGATCGATAAGGATAATTATAAGTCCTTTTTAGTTACATTAAGAAGCTAAGAAATAAGCGTAGCAGTGTTTTGAACTTATTCAAAATGGCACCACCCACACTGATCTAGTAGACATAGCAAATATACTACTAGACAGATTTAGTGGAAACGTTACCCCTGAAACTATTATCTTAATTCCACAAATGCAAGAATCCCTTACACCTCTTAATATCACAAAGGAGGATGTACTGAACATGCTCTCTATGACCAACAATACTACAAGTCCTGACAATGTACGTCACTGCCTAATAAACCATACAAAACATGACTTTGTAGAATCCTTCATTAAATTATCTAACATGTGCTTAGCTACAGGATTTACACCCAAAGTATGGCAAACTTGAATGGTGATGTTCTTAACAAGGATGGCTCTACTACAGACCCAAGAAACTATAGACCTATTAGCCTGAGTAGTCTGATCTGCAGAGCCATGGAATGCATCATATATGACCACATAAACTATGATATCAAGAACCGTATCGGGTTTTCAGGCTAAAGTCACATCATTTTGCCTTTGATGAAAGGAGATCCTGCCTACTCAGTTTAGTTAACATCTACAAGAAGGTCATGCACGGTGTACAAAGGAGTTATTCTGTTCACATAGTTTATTTGGATTTGGCCAAAACATTCAGCACCATACCTCAAGCTGGCATTGTTCATAAGCTAAGTCCCAGAAAAGTAGATTAATAAGTGGTAAGGTAAGTAGACAACCAGCTGAAGAAAGAATCCACATAGTTAAGATGTCAGGTGCCTCCTTGGAAAGCATGAAGGTAACTAATTGTGCACCCCAGGGATCAGTAGTTAAGTTTGCAGATGAAGGCAAATCAGGTGTTATTGTCAAATCTCTGATTACTACTGGACCTAACCCACATAGACAAGTGGGATTTGCAAAAATGGTTAAAATGAAATGTGAAAAAGTGTCACATTTGATAATGAACTCTTTCCCTCAACATACGGTATCAATAATACTACTCTTCAAAAGTAGTCAGGGATCTTATAACCTAGGTTAATAACTCCTTTTCCATCCACCACCATGTTGCAGCAGTAGTCAGAAAATCCTTTTATTTAACACAAGTAATACCTAAAGAGAGCCATAGATAACTTATATAGCACCTGGTGCATCTACCAGATCAGGCACCCCTCAATTCCAAGCTGAGCTGCAGAAAAAACATAGAAAAATTAAAAAAGGTCCTCCCTACAAGTTGGAAAAAAAGAAAAAAAGATCTTTTGCTAGAAACTGTAGCAAACCATGTGCTACAAATTACAAATAAACTTTCAGTGTTTCCACCCTGACCATGAATACAATACTGGGATTCATTTCTGAATGCTGGCAATGGAATATCACACCATCTGAAACTCCCAATTTCCAGCTGTAACACCTCGTGCCCAGATCAGCTTCCCCCTTCATCTGCCCTAGCTGCTTCTGTAGCTAAAGGCTTAAATAACATGCAGTTCAATAAAAGGTATCATCCCTCTGAATGCAGCCATAATTAAACTAGTTGCTGATTATAATTCCTTATTCAGGATGTAGCTTTCTAGACATATTAAAACTGGAAATGCCTGTGGCGTTGGGCCTCAGAACACCCCTGGGAAAGCATTATTTAGACAGTAACACATATGCTGTTGGGTATTATTGCTTACATATCACACTAGAATTACACTTAACTTTTTATTCTTGGCAACTAGGTCACAACTGAAAAGAGGCTTCACTGGTCCAGTTCTCTTTCCTGATAAATAAAAAAGTTAAACTAAAATAAAAATACCCATAAAGAAGAAAATAATTACAGTTATGTCTGTTTATAAAAATAAGGTCTGTGCTACAGTGCTGAATTCCCTCACCACCACCCCCCCCCATTTGCTGACTGCACAACCTTGACCAACTCACTTAACTAGAGATTGCTTTGTGGTAATTGAGAATTTGAGATAGGCTCCCCAGTGATCCCCTTGACTTCAAGACTAATAACTACCTTTGAAATTATGAAACTATAAAGTATCATCAAAAATTATGGACCTAAAAGTTTGTTACCAGTACTGGTAAAGTGGTAGAAAACATGATTGTAAGCCTGTAGCCATTAAAGGTTATTTTAGTGACCTATAGTATGAGAGCATTTTTCAATATGCATACTGTAAAGAAAACTCCACAGCAATGGGTAGTCCCTATTTTTATAATAATGTAATCAATGCATTAATGAAGGTTTGCAAATACCATGCTCATCTTCGTTAATGCATCGAAGGTGACCAAGTAACATATTTGCTAACTGATGCTTTTGATTCAGTAAACTTTTAATTATTAAATAGTAACTTATATAAATTAGGGAGGTCAAGACATGCAGTTACCCAGATAGCTTAAAGTGATTTTCCATTTTTTTCTAATCTCACCTTTGCATTATGGCACATGGTGCAAAAACTGCTGAATAGCATCTTTACCCTTACCTATTAGGGAGCATTTTCTTGTTGTATTTCAACAAAAAAAAATACTTTTAGAAAATGCAATTTCCATACAGTGATGTCACTGAGGAAAAACAGTAAACTTTAACCTTAGTGTCGTCAATATATTGAAACGTGTTGTGTTCACACACTTCAATGGGCGCAGCACCACACGTGTGAAGGTGCCTCATTAAAGTCTAGGAACAAAACACATGTTACTGCAAGATAACATTACAGTAGTAAAATTTAAATTTATTTGGGCCATGGTTTAATAAAAGGTTTACAAAGTTTTTATTAAAGGATGCCCAAATATATAACTATAAACAAGTGTAAAAATGTATCACAGTACTTGACTGATCAAACACTACAATGTATATCCTAATACTGGAAAATCACTTTAATGGGTAATGAATAAGAAATGTTATTTACAATAAATGGGATAGTGCACAGATTAGTTTAAAATGAATCAAGGTGTAGCACGAGGATCTATATTTGGTCCTTTTTTGTTCTACATCAAAACATATGATGTGATACCAGGTCAGTCTCCACTTCACCTATACTAATAATGACAAACAAGTTAACACTTGATGGAGCCCATCTTCAGAAACTATTTAACAGATGTGCTGGTTAGGGTAACCAGCTGTCCCCCTTTACACAGGACAGTCTTTATCTGGGCAGTTGTATCCTGTGAAAAAATATGAAAAATGGCATATATGTCATGAGATTTTAGGACAAACCATATTTCATAACAATTGAATAAAACAATTATTTTGTATCTGAAATACTTTAATATAATATGAAATAATTGAGAAGCTCAAATTCTACAAGTGGGAACTTTTAATCTGACAACATTGAAAGCCAGTCCATTGCACTAGTTTGTGGAAGGGTTTGCCCTGTAAAATCTCACTTTTCCATAGAAATCCCCATTTCTGATATTTGAAAAAGTGGTAACTATAGTGCTTGTTGTGGGTAAGAAAGTGGATTTTGGAAAAAATCAAGGTAAAAAACTAGTTTCCATGTACAAGGTCAGTAACACAAAAAGAAGAATACAAGGACATTAAAATTATTATAGCCAACACATTATACTTTAAACTGCTTATAGAAAATACATGTAATTCCAGTTATAAAACTGAATGTGTATTATCAGTTGTAAATGAGAATAAAGACTTGGGAATTATAGCTGATAATAAACTTTCCTCTCAAACTCACTTACATGTCACCAGAGTCAGGGCACTGAGAAATTTAGGTTTAACAGTCCGATCGCTGTCATTGCGAGAGGACAACAACATGGCTGAATTATATAGATCCATTATAAGACCTATATTGACATGCAACATGATATTCTGTATGTATAGCAAGTGTAAATTACAGAAGCTGGAGTCTGCAAAAAAATTTTCACAAAGCATTTACTATCTGTAAAAGATCTATGTTATAGTAGAAGCTTTAATTGTCTGAATTTGTTCACCATGCATTACAGATACTTCAGAAGCAGGGCAGTCATGGCTTACAAAGCCTTTAATGATGACTTTCTGTAGGTATAACTAAATCTTGAAAACTGTGATACGTCTTTAACTCACAAGTATGGGGGTATTAACTTCCAAATTAAGTTTTGTAAAAGTTCCTTACATAGTAAATACATTACTCATACTATACCAAGATTCTAGAATCAACTACCGCATACTGTTACAAAGGTATACATTTTACTGAATTTACATTTAAGCTCGACTCACGTTTTTTTTGACTCGTATATTACTAAGACAGTGTTTTTTGAATGGCCACTGCTGTTATAAAAACTTAGGAAATGTATGAGATGTATTTCACATTTTTTAGATGAAAGCATCATCTTATATAATTCTTTTGTTTCTAGCATCGTGATAGCCAAAATTAAGATTTGTAGCATTTTATGGTTGCCCCAGTAGTAACAAGATTGTGATGAAGTATGAGAATGAAGTACCTTTTCTAAGAAATTGGATAGTTTTATGGTGCTGACGTACAATAAGAGACAAGCTAAACTGAGCGTGTTCTTTTTGGAATACTCAAGAGAGCAAAATAATCAGTCACACACCCACTATCACTTTCAAACTTACCTAACAGACCGTTACCTTCTGCTATACTCCCTTCCTTGCTCGTATGCAATATTTAGGAAAACTCAATGTTCTAAACTATAACGCACTAGCTCATTGCCAATGTTCCTCTCCCTCCACTAACTATTACAATTATAAGTACAAACCCAAAATAAGCAATTAAGGATACCACCTCCTCACTCTTCCTCTCTTCCGTATATCTCATATTCTCGCACTGACTGAACTAGCCATCCAATCATCTATTACATCTGCATTCTCTGATGTCACTCAAATACTACAAATGGTTTTCATAAAATAATTTCTATGTATTAGAAAATGACCTAGATGCCCAGTGAAATCTGATGTAAGTCAATCCTCTGTACAATTATTGTTTTTCTTCTTTGCAGTTAAGTATGTTGATGTAATACTATCGTCTCTTCTCTCTCAAATTCAAGCATTTGAAATCTTTAGATTTACAACTAACGTGTAAATCTAGCCTCTGTACTGTGTTCCAAACAGTATTCGTTGTACATTCACACAAATAACATAATTATATTGATTGAATTTTACTGTATATGGAGCTTTTTAACCCAGGCATCCTCTGAAAATGGGCTTTTTCACCCATTTGGACTTTCAAATAAATAGACACAAAATTAAAACAAATAAATAATTGAAGCACAACCTTATTTTACAACATGTAGTTGATAAAACAGTGTACTTTAATTGCACATTAAAAACATTTGTGACATATATGCCTGTCAAATGAATCTGCATTCACTTTTATAGAGTCAGATGGTATGCAGGCATTATGGATGCTCTGCATAAGATTTCTATTTAATTTTAACAGAGTTAATCATGTGATCACAGCAAGAGGTTATCCAGTTCAATTCTCAGCTGAGGTGCCTTCTGTATAGGGTCTGCATGTCCTCCCTGTGTTCATGTGTGTTTCCTCTGGGTGCTCTGGTTTCCTCCCACATTTCAAAGACATGCAGTAGGTGGATTGGACACTTTAAATTGACCATGGGCGTAAGCATGCATTTGAGTGTGTGTTGTGAAAGAACTACTATGGCAGGGCTAACCACCCAGTGGTGCAAACCTTGGCTCTAGATGAGTGTCATTTTTGAAGTGACACCCCCATCCCATGTGCAAAAATGGGAAGAAGAAGTTGTGGATGGATGGATGGATGGATGGTTTTAAATGTTTAGAAGTGTACTTATGAGTAATGCTTTTTATCTCAACGACATAAAGTTTACCTCTTACTGCTTCTGTTCATTATGGCATTAAAATTAGGGACAGGGGTCACTTTAATTTTTTTTTATGACTGTACTGTAGTTTCCTGAACACCAACAGTCAGATGTAATTACAGTAAATGATATCATACAGCAAGTTTCATCACTGAGACTTGAATAAATAGCACTGATTTTTCAGGTTTCCCTTTCCATTTACTAATAGACTATGTAAATGTTAGTATCCAACCTAAACCTCAAGTTACCTAGCTAAGTCTAGCATATGATAACAGCCTTCCTTGGTGCAAGAATGGGATAATATGTACGTCTTAGTTCATAAAATGTACCTTGGGTTATCTGCAATTGACAGAATGAGGGCTGTTTAGCTGCTACTTTCCCAATGACATTCAACACTGTAGCACATCATCTCCTGATCAATTTGTCTAATTTATTGCAGAAATGTAAACAATCAAAGGATTTGTTTTATCTATACATGGAAAATAATTATGGTTTCAATTCAGTATTTTCTGGCATTTTTGGGGTGGGGGATGGGGAGCTGTTTAGGCAGCCACAGGTGCAGATGGCTTCTAGACTTCCACACTGGTTTTGATAACAAACAGTATTCAACACAGATGGGATGAAACTCTAACCTCATTGTTAGGGTAGCACTAAGCATATGTCATAGTTATGCTATATTGGTCATCTGCACAAACAAGAAATCTGGCATTTTACTCCAAAGTAAACATACATCTCCTGGTGTGGGTTATATAAACACAGATTTTAAAATGTGCAGCTATTTTCAGATCTGTAAAACATGTCTTCCTTAGTGTATTGCCCTCTTTTTTAATTTCTTCAACTGATTTCGGTTTCTAATACAGTCACAGGAATGGACTCCATTCCTGAGTCAGGGTATGATCACAGCTAATGAAATTTGTATTGTTTCAGTCTTTGATGTTTACAAACGGTGCTTTTCTCAGCACCAGCAACATACCCCAAGAACTGCTTCCTTCTACAGTTCATATGTTGTTACTTGTACCACCTACTGTAACTGGTATTCTTGCTTCTGCTTTAACTGTTGATATTGGATGATTCCATGTGACCAGAACTTCTTCGTTTTACATGCTCTGTAAATACGGCTAAAGTGGCACAGATTTGCTGCAGACATTTCAGCAGCTCCTAGGTAAATTTTAA